>NC_030854.1:26828288-26929125 GCF_000208745.1 Theobroma cacao
ATAATAAAATAATAAAAACATGACACATGGCATTTCCTTATTGGTTCAAATTTTAAATATTTGACTTTTAATTCTTTAATTCTCCACCACACATTTCTTATGTTTATCCATTTCCATGATGAATAAAATCCCTTGGTCTTGACAAGTGTCGAGGTAAAAATTTACCGATTTACCCCCGGGGTGGTAAAATTATCATTTCACCCTTATACTCCAAATTATATCGGAATTAAAATTTTTCATTTCTAAACTTCAAATCATACTCCAATAAGTCAAATAGGACTAAAAAATCTTTTCTAAAAATTTCCATTTTGTCCCTAAGTGCAAATGATCATTTTGCCCTTGAATAGTGAAAATTTCGGTTTGACTCCAAATTGATCCTCGAACTCCGAATTACCATTTTGAGTCAACCATGAACTGTGAAACTCTTAATTTCACCTTAAAATTCCTATTTGAACTAGTTCGAGGCTTAATCGACTTAATGGTACCATTAGGGGCAATATCGTCTTTTAACGATTTCTCAAACTTCCTAAATATGTAACCATTCTATTGAGCATGTAAATGACGTCGTAATTATTTTATAGAATAGGGTTTGACACACTAAATGCTTACCACTTGAATCTGTTTAGTTGCACACCATCCATTCAATAAAAGTTGTTTTATTAATATCAGGTCTATATATAACACTCATTATGTTCTCATTATCATGAAAATAAATATTTTGTTGTTTTGGTAAATGAACTATTAATCTTTGGATAGTTGGTTCCTTATGGTGTATTGGAAAGGCAAAATTTCTCTAACATGCTTAATAAGTTGATAGGTATCTACAATCTAAATAAGTTGTGATATCATCTATTTTCATAGGTGTATCTTGTTAATTTTGTTGACTATTTTAATTTTTGTCTTGTAAGTTCTATTCAATGTTTGCATTAGTATCACGTACAATTACTCTAGCTCGATCAGATCTTTTATTTATATACTTGAATAGGTACTTTATAACTCTAAATTGTTCACAAATTTCAACAATAATGTGTGCTTAATATTTGACAACTAGGTCTGCATTATAAGGAACTACATATTTATTGTCTAATTAAATATTGTTCTTGGTAGTTACATTTTGTGGAACATTTCTCCTTTTATATATTGGAAATCCATCTTCATTTATTGTAATTCTTGATTAGAAATCTTTTGGATAATATTTTGAACAAAATCCTTTAGTCATACATGGAAAATTAGGGTATGCAAAACCACATGGTCCATGGATCATAAATTCTGCTACAAATTAGTGTGCAACAAGATTTGCAAATTTGTCTGACAATTCAGCTGATATAACTTTGTCAACATTTTGAGAGGATGAGCATTTATAATCATGATGCAACCAGAGGAAGATAAGCACATGCAGCAATTCTCTTTTTTGGAATTCGATGATGTAAGTCATTGGATTGTGAAAAGTTAAGAATAATTACTTAGGGTAGAAGATATGTTAAATTCTTAAAACTAAGTTCAGTGTGGTAATCGGTGTAAAATTTTTTAATAAAAAGTAAACAAAATTGTGTCTTACCAGCTGTGACAAAACCAAAGTGTTTTTTCTTCATCAAATCATCCATTAAATAATGAAGTTTCAATCTAAAAACTCTTGATATTAAATCGAGTCTATCATTTGGTTTTAATTTGATTTAGGATTAAACTTAATGCACTTTGAATCTCTTCCCATTTAACATTGCATCCGTAATACCTATAGATGGCCATGGAATCTTAGTAATTTTGTAATAAATATCCAAGGCCTCCAGTAAAGCTAGATGGTAGCATGGCACATTTTCTTATGGCATTTGCATTATTGTCTTCTCTTGCAAAACCATCGTTTAGACCTCTATACAACTCAGATCTTAAATTTTTTTGATTATTTCTTATGTATAATAATCTGTCTTCTTCTATAGTCGTATATGCATCTATTACAAACTGTTGTAGCAATCTACCACCTCTTAACTATGTATTTTTTAAAGTTGATTGTTGCTGAATTATATATGCATAATATTCTCACATTGTTACATTTTTATGTTTTGGTTTTTTTTCTAGCTATTGAATGTACGTAGTTTAAATTAGTTGTACAACCATCTTCTCTATAAGAGGAAAGAAAAAGGTATTGTACTACCATGAAAGAAGGATGCAATTCACTTATTTGTTTAAGCCCTTCACTTATACAATCAACTATTATGTCTTGACGGTCATCATGTTGTCCTAAATCACCTACTATTAAACCAGCAATTTCAAAAGTTGTGAGTGATCTATAATTTAATTGTGAATCAATTCAAGATGCTATAAGTCTAAGTTCAAGAGGGGCAAAATTTGTACTTGTTAATCTTTCTCAAGCCATCCTAAAGATTTTAACACTTTGGTTATTATCATCAAACATTTTCATTAAACCTTCAACGATAGATATATCAATGGCATTATTGTTGTCATCATTTCTAAAACTTGTAATCTGTTTGAGATTTCATTCTTAATGTCATAGATGTATAGTTGAGCAAACTTAAATTAATTACCAGGCATGGGCAGTAAAGATCCTATTCTATGATAAGTCTGATCGTTAATTTTGAAAATATAATGTCCTATCCTATTGTTTATTGATTTATCAATTTGTGCTCCTAATGAAGCCAATTGAAACATATTATTATACATTCTTATATATATATATATATATATATCTAAATTTGAGATCTCTATGAGTTGTACTATCATTAAGGAAATTGTTTAGAAAAAACAGTGTTTCTCTAAAAGAAAGTATTTGGCAACAAAAATTAAAAGTTGGATTCCTATTTTCATTTGAAATATCAAATCTTTTTTCATACTACATATAAGCCAAGCAAAAATGACATATAATTAAGCACTCCAAAATAAAAGTAGTGTGGCAACTTCCTATCATGTGCATCACCAACAAAAATGAAATATATCAATTATTATATTTTAAAAATATATTATAATCATTTAATACATTTTATTGTGCATTTCATAAAACTTACGTAATTTCTGTTGCTACTTCTGTCACATGGCTTATGAGTTTCAGCCATACAGTCCGAAGATTGATAATTAAAACTTTTGATTTGACCTTCATAAATTCATGTGCACAACATCTTAATTCAGTATTAGCTATACCATAATTTCCTAATTAATTAACAATTAAGTAAATTAATATGTACAAATTATTGATAATTTATGAAATGAGAAGTTTACCAATAAGATTGGCATGGAAAGGATTTGTCAATCGAGTTAATGAAGCAACAAAATCAGTAAGATGATCAGCCGAAGAGAAATTATGAGTTATGATTTCAGCACTCCCTGTAAGATGGTTACTCGAACTAGTTGCAGGAAAAGTTGTGAAATTGATTTGGCTTGGATTGGGTATAACGTTTGGTGAATTTACACAAAAATGAATTCTGATTGAGTCCACCAAAGTTGTTTCCAATTCACTGTGGGCATTTACAGTAGAATGCACTGTGACATGCCCAGCAGGAGGTATATTAATAGCATTGATTTTGTTTTTTTTTTTTACATTGGTTGAAATGAGGAGAGGTTTTAGCTGTCACACCATTCACTCCATTTGGTTCAGGGAAACAATGGCTACCTTGTCTTCTTAATTGATTGTTATGATCAGTTACACAACTATAACTATTAAATTTTTTTCTAAACTTGGAAATTTTTTTGGATCTTAATATTTTTAACCTATTAACTCTATTTTGCTTTATTTGATTCATTTTTTCTATTACCACAAATGATCCTAATGTTATAATGCAAAGTAATAAAACAGAAAATAATATAGTAAACAGTTATAAATAATTAATTAAGTAAATACACATCATCATTAAACAGAATTTTGCAATAACTAATATAATAAATACATAAATAAAACGGAAAAAAGATTTTCAAAACTGAATTGAAATATTTCGGAATATTTGCTATTAACGTGCATCGATTGTTAATACTAAATGAATGAAGAGCCTGAAACACATTAGGCGAAACCAAAACATATTGGAAATAAAATTTAAGCATTTCAATTTAAACAATTTTTTTTTAAAAAAAAGTTGGAATATGCGTACATGATTCAACATTACATTGTAAATTCAATATATATAGTTGACATAAAATAGACAATTTTGTATGCAGTTCTGTTTGCTTTGATTTCATCGTAAATAAAGATGAGAATACAATTAAATATAATCAAGCATCCCAGGCATAAATCTGATTTGCATATTGTTGGTCACGGTCAGCCATGTGCTAGCAATATCAATCTAATTTGCATAAGAAATATGCATAAGTAATAAGTTGGGGAAAAAATCAACACAGAGTGAAAAAAACAGAAGCAAATGATAGGTTGAGATTGAAAAGATAAGTCTAATCTAGAGATTGGAAAATAACAAAGAAAGAGTAAATCTTGGTCAAACAAACATGAAAATATCTGTATTGCAAAGTAGACGTAAATTGGGCAGAACAAATGAATCATCATATTTTAGAAACAAAGTAAATATAATTGATGTATATAAGAGAATATTGACTTTACAATGGTTGCGACATGCATTACTTGTCAAAACAGAAGGAAAGAATAATTATATGTTTATATATAGTGCCTGTCATGGGATAAAATAATTATATTGTCATCAAATAAGCAAAATTTGTGAGAGAAAAATTATTCTTGCGATCACTGAAGGAGAGGTCACTCATTGCAGAGTGTTGATTTTGGCTGCACGCCTATAGGCAAAAAGTCAATAGAAAAAAACAAGAAGAAAATAACTAGGAACCAACTGCTCCACAAAACCTCATGAGGAAAAACGTAAGAGTTTTAAAAAAAAGAAATATGCATGAACGGTAGGAAAATTACGGCGAAACATGTGCTTTACAAATAGCATTCACATTCAAAAACATGTTTCAATAGAATATGGCCCCTTGAACCTGACCTGATGTCCTAAAGCTTGGTTGAATAAGCGATTGCTTCATTCAAGTTCACTGCAAAGGAAATTCACAAAAAATGAAAAAGAAAACAACTGACAAATTATTAAGTAACTAGAAAATATAATTTCAATGTTAACTTTATCTGAATAAGCAAAAACGAATAAAAAATAATAAAATAGCAAAAAAAGCAAAAAATATAAATTAATAATAAAAGAACATAACATAGTCAGTTGATCGAGCGAAAAAACCATTGTTGATCATATAAATACACAAAGCTGAAGGCAGGCGAAAAAAATTGTACATTCATTGTCAAGGTGAATATGAAATCACTACTTTTTTGCTGTGAATAGAAAAACAGTAAAAATTCATATTTTTTTTATTTTTTTTGGATTCAAACCAATCGTATGATTTTCAATTTATAATTTTTATTATTTCATATTAGCAAAGCAATTTTCCAACTATGGCTCTAAAATATATAACATAATAAATAATTATTTTAATATTATATATTTGTTCCTCATAATTCCTCAACTTGGACTGAAGTTTTCCAAGAAGGCATGGGCAATTGAAAAAGCAGTAGAAAAATTACAGCAAACCATATGCCTTACAAACAGCATTCACAGTGAATAACATGTTTCAGTATAATATGACCACTTGAACCTCACCTGATGTCCTAAACCTCGGTTCAATAAACAGTCCTTTCATTCAAGTTCACTGCAAAGGGAATTCACAAAAAATCAAGAAACGAGCAGTCAAAAAATATAAACCAATAAGTATAGATAATACAAAAATAAAGCAAAACAAAAAACAAACAGGCTAAAAAAAAAAAAGGAAACAATTAACTTTGAAACTAAAGATAATCAATTAATAAACCAAAATCATTAAGTACATAGAAAATATAATTTCAACGTTAACTTTACTTGAATAAGCAAAAATGTATCAATAATGATAAAATAGTCAAAAAGCATAAAATAAAAATCAATAATAAAAGAACATAACACGTTTAGTTCACTAAGCCAAAAAGACCATCGTTCATCACATACATACACAAAGCCATAACAAATTATAAACAAACCAATCGAAAATAAAATAGAACAAAGATCACAAACGTTATACAAACAAATAATAAATAACTATTTATCAGAAATTGTTACTCAACAAAAATATTTAGAAGGCAGAACAGAAAATTGAAAAGAAACAAACAGAAATATGCAACAAATTTTACAGACAAATAAACCAAAAATCCTCACATGATACTCCAAATGAATCTCAAGAGAGCAAAACAGTTAGAAATCCGAAGCAAGACTGAAAGGGCACAAACAAATGAAAGAAAGTGAGAAAGACCCAAGCAAAAATCCACCCTCCACAGAAGTCAAAAAGAACACGGGCATGAGCCTGCCCAAAGCAGCTCGGGGGAAAACGAAAAGAACGCGGGCATGAAGCTTGCCCGACACAGCCCGAAGGCAAAAAGTGCCTCCGGAATTGCCAATTGTCAACATATTAAACAGACCACTAATAAACAAAAGGAGAGGCCACATGAAAACCGTACAAAACCTCCTTTAAATGATAGTTATAGATGGATGGGTTGGGCTAGTTTGGATTGGGCTTAGATCTAAATATGAACTAAGCTTGGTTGAACTCATGAACACCTCTAACTTAAAATTTCTTACTAGTTTGAGATATGTTAGTTTGCGATAATATCTAAAGGATTTTTAAATTATTTAAAAAATTTAAATAAATTTTTATTCTTTTATTATAATCAATTAAGTCAATCTCTTTTTATATTGAGTCAAATAAATATTTATCATTAATGATTAACTAATTATTATTAATTAAAATGTTAATTATCATTTTATAGCACATAATGTTGACATGGCAAATAAATATGTTATAATGTATGATGACATGATATATTGATATAGCATGATGACATAGTCATGTGGTATTTTCTATCCTCAACATCAATAATTATGTCAGCATCACGTTCGCATAAATTTACAAGTGACATTTTGACAAATAACAATTAATTAACTATTAATATAAGAGTTTATTCGATTTAAAATAAAAATACAATGATATCTTTTTTAACAACAAAAAGTAACAAGATCTTGGTTGAAAACTCAATTAGTAAGCTTGGATTACAACTCCTCAAAATGCACCAAATCAACAAAAAACTAATCTTAGACCTCAATTCTTTGAAACCACAGCTTAAATCTGCCCTGCACTTCTGTTTGCACTAAAAGCAACCCACAGAAGATTTTCCGGCCTTATTACCCCCTCTTTGGCAATTGGTTTACTCTTGTATTCACATCTCTTAGAACATGTTGAATTCTCCAATTCCTTATACCATTTTGCAGTTTCTCAATGTCAATCAACAATCTTCTTAACCTCCAAAGAACAAAGCTTGGCTATTCCACCCATTTCACAGCATTCAAATAATCACTTTCCACCACCAACCGGTAAGAGAATCCCCAATCAGTTGCTTATTCCATTATTGGAGAAATTGAGAAATTTTTATTCACTTATGTAGACATCGTAAGTTAACCAAAGTAATTGAAGAAAATGTTAAAATAATTATAAAGATGAATAAAGAATTAATTTGATTTAAATTTTTAACTTTGAATTGAACTCATAATTAAATTCACCTCCTTCAATAATCCTTTGAGAACAATGAGTGAGAGAAGGTGGTTAGATAGCTTATGCTCAATCTATGTCTACAACTTGAGCAAGAAGGTTACTGGGTTGGCAATCAAGGGTGCTTTTGACAGGATGAAGATGTGTTGAAGCCGAGGAAAAGTTATCAAGACTGAGGGAGATCAACAATTTTCGCATTTGTAAGATATAGGAAAGGTTCGAAATGGAGAAAACTTTGCAGTGGGGAGGCCATTAGTGATTGGACAATAAAAGGGTTATGGTTAAAAGGGCAGAACCGATAAGAAAGGCTTAGAAAGAAGAAAGGCTCAAAGAGAAGGAAGAAAGGTTTTAACAGTTGAAAGTAGAAGTGAGCGAATGGATAGAATCAAAAGTAAGGATAAGAGGACATATAGGGATGTTGTGTTAGCAAAGGAAAATATTGCAGAAATAAGTGAAATCATGTGAAGAATATAGAAAATGGGGGAGAAATCAAAGAAGATGACAAACAATGAGGAAAAGAAAGCCACTATGGCCGAGGATAAGAAATTAGTCAGGCAACAAGAAGGACAACATCAAATTAGTAAAGAGGTGATAACAATTAGTACCAACATTCCTGGTGATGAGATGATGTGGGTTAAAAGTAATGCAGTTAGGAGGCTAAGAGCTAAAGTGACATGTGATGCCATTAAAAAAGGTTTGTTAGGTGAAGGGATTAAAACCCAAGGAAGGATCATTGAAGGAATGTTGTTACTTCTTAGCTTTGAAGATCAGCAAATGATGGTGTAAGTTGAATCTCTAGATCCATGTGTGAATATTAGAACACCAAAAGCATAAACTGTTTATTGCATACCTGTTTGATTCATAGAGGTTGCTATTGTTTGCAGTAAAAAGACGAAAAATATTTGGTTAGCTAGATCTTCATCTTCGCACTTCTCTATTATTTGTGGCAGCTTTCAATGGACAGATACCGTTAAGTTAAAAGAGAAGAAGGGACCTAGCAATATATATATATAATAAATAAAACCCCAATACAAGACTCCCATTAAAAGTGTATTAGGTCAAAGCCTACATAACCGTCAAACCACACTAACTTAATAAAACGTGCAAAACCCATCATTAACTGATTATTTTAATATTAATTAGGTACTCATGTTTTGTCTCACAATGGGACTAAACTATCAATCTATTTTATCAAATCAAAATTATCAATTAATAGAAGCCCACATAATAGAAAATTCTAACAGATAGAGGCCATGCTAGAGAATTATGCTGAAATCTTTGAGTTTTGGTTTATCTCTATCACACCGCTAACTTTAGCACATCAAGAAAAAGATATAAGACTATGGGTAAAATTAACAAAGGTCTCAGTAAAACTCTAGCATGTCAATACTTTCAAAGCTATAGGGCAACGGTGAGAAGAATTCCTGGCAACCGACAAGGAAACCTACAAAAGGAAAGGTTTGACCAACCCCACGTTTTTGTGCATGTTAGTAGCAGAGTTTAGATATACCAAAGCGAGTCTTTCTTGAAGCAGAGGGTAAGATTAGTAATTTATTTGTGCAAATTATAAGAATTGAGGAGAGCATTGTTTTAGAGCCTTATGTCAAAGGGAAGAAAAAAAAATACAAGTCTTGGGTGAGCATGATGCAAACAGAGGCGGTGGGGATGTTTTTGACGACCAAGAAAAACAAACAAGAGTGGAGACACTAAACGGAGAGAATTATGCAGTAAACGGCATTGGTAAAAGTGAGGGATTGACAAGGCAATCTGACACAAAAGGGAAATTTGAATTAAAGGAAAACGAAAAGGACTCAACAACCAGGAAGCAAGGCAGCGAAAATCATGGGGTATAGCATCAGGTTCACAAAAGGTAGGGTCAAGAAACATGAAAACTGATTTGAAAAAAAATCAAAGATACGAGACAGGCTAGCAAAAGTCTTGCCTAACCATTACTATAAGGAGGAGACCTTTGGAATAGAATGGATAAATGGGCCTAGAGTGAATTGGGTTGAAAATGCTAAAAAGATGGGCCAAGACTTTTCTAAAAGAATGGTGGACCAAGACAATAGATTTAATGATGGACTTAATAAAATTAGGGAGGTTGAGATTAAGAGCCCAAGACAATGTGACTATCTTACTCAAGACCTAATGACGGTTGATTTAAGAGGAATTATAAGCCGAAGTGCAAAGATATTAAATGGGTCAAGAACCTACAGGCTTGATAAGGATTTTGAATTAAAATGTAAGCAGCCTATTAAAGAATAAATTGACACAAGCCCATGAAGTAAGCACTAAAACAAAGCAAACTGAAGATAGGAAAGAAAGGAATTCTGGAAACGATGAACACAACAACAAGAGAGATAGAGATGTGCAGGGGCAGAGTTAGAGCAATTTTAAAGAGAGAGTCAATAGAAAGAGACATTAAATGGTTAAAGAGAATTTTATATATAATTTAATTATCACTCATCTAAAAGATTAAATAAATTTAAAAGACATTGAACATACAAAAAAAAAAAGATACACATTAATAGTAATAATGGTATCATTTGTATATGACTAAATGGAACTATAAAATGAGTCTCTTTCACTCTTTGAGCGCAAAAATGAAAGAGAAAATAATTTTTTAAACTTAAATGAATTGCCTCTTTACTTTGTGCATTGTAATTCTCTTCTTATTTTCTATTTGCTTCTTAAATTACTAATTAATATATTAAGTTATTAGTTTGAACTATTGAGATATAATATATTTTGATAAGCTATTAGGTTGGATTGTTAAGATATAATATGTTACAATAGGTTTAAATTTATATTAAAACTTAATGAGTTTGAATTAATAGACTCACTTTTATTTTTTTGTAAATTTGATAGGCTTAACATATTAATTTAAAATTTATTTGTTGGGCTTAACTAACAATATGCTAACCATAATAACTCTAATTTTATCAAATAGTTTGAAGAATAAAATTAATTATTAAATAAAAAATTATTTTGAGAGCTATTAAAAATAAATATAATAAATAAAATTGTATTGAAAGAAATACAATTATTTCATTTTATCAATTTATATATATATCTTTGTTACTTAAAGTTTACAACATGCATGCTAAGATACATTGGTTATTCTAAATAAAAAATAATATATTGATAAAATTTTAAGTAACAGTAAAACTTATATTTGAGAATTAAATAATAATTTATTTATTTTTAAATATTAAAATAATAAAAAATAAAATTCACGTAACAGGAAAAAAAGAGCATGATAAGTGGAAGATATAATCCATATATGACATAATAAAAAAAATGATTGATGGCTCGTATAAATTTATAAAAAAAATCTATAGAGATTTAGAATAAATGAGTAAATAGAAAAAAAATAATAATATAAATTAAAAATAAAAAAATTTTAAAATTGAGTCGAGTATATAAAATTATTTTATTATTCTTTGTTTGTATTAAATAAAAATTTATTTTGAGGGGTCATTAAGAAAATTCATAAACAAATTAAAAAAATTTTAAAATTTTGGGGAAGCCATTCATAAGGAGGCTCCGCCCCTGGGGACGTGGTTTAGGGAAAGACGCAAAGTGGGGGAAGAGATGGACGGCAGTCAGCCGAAAGGAAAAACAGAGTTTTAGAGGATAAAGGCCACATGGTTGATGACAAAAATCAGAGCAGCAGTGACGATAAGGATTCTAGACAATTGGCAACAGTAAGTGGAGGAAGATTTGGGCTCTGCCGGAAGAAAAGCTGAAGAAGTTTGGGAAACTAGTGTGTTGAGGAGAAGCAAGAGAGGTAAGAGCTTGAGGAAGAGATACTCACCAGATGCTATAAGCATTCAAGGTAGCAAAAGTAAACAAGAAAAGAAAATTGGGGACATTCGGAAACGAAATGCCGTCTTGAGAAAGGAAGCAGAGTTTTTTTTTTAAAGGAAGCAGAGTTGCTATGGGAGTTGACAAGAAAATTGGGGCTACCTTTACAGGAGGAGAAAGAGGAAGTGATGCTGAGATTGGTTGAATTGGAAACAGTGGATAGAGGAGGACAACATGAGGCAATGACAGGTGCCGATTAAAGGTTCAAAGCTTTATGATGATATTGGGGACAAGTCTTCGACGTAAAAGGGGGCTTTGGAAAGTTTAAGGAGCTGAAGGAAGGTGATGAAAGGTGGTTGTTGGTGTGACATTATAACACTACCTTTCGAAGGCTGTTGGGATGATGAAAGAAAACGGAGAGGGAGTATATCAAATAAGAATCATCTTATTGGGAGAAGAGCATTGTTGAAAATCGTGTTGTTGATGCGTTATGTATACAGTGTACTGATGAAGCCTTGAGTCTATGCAGATGACATGGGATGATCTAGTGCTTGTGGCCTGATTTGTATGCCGTTTGTTTTTCTGTGGACAAATGGCTAGAGGTAAATAGTACAGGGGAGTGACGCAAGTTTAGGCATAATTCTGAGTTTCCTTTTTTCAACTCGGGATCCTTTGGGGCAAATGGTAGGGAGCTAATTCTGTTTTGTTTTCTAGCTCAACTTAAGATCGAGAAATTACCACTGAAACTAAAATGGTAGTCGTTTTGTAATGGACTTTGGATTCTTTCTTTTGTTGGGATATTAGTTAACCTCACTTCTTTATAAAAGGGGCAGGCATTCCTGTCCAGCCTCCAGCCTCAGCTTTTATTGATTCTAAATTATTTCATTCAAATTCCCCACAATCCCTAAAACATATAAAAAAGAAAGTAGGCATGTATATAATATCTGGACGACATGATCTTTATCTTATCTCGAGGAACCAACATGCGTTTTTGAACATTAATTGTAAAAGGGGAGATAATATATGTGCCAGCCCACAATTTACTGAGATAAACCTTTTTGTATCCATGGAAAACAATAAAAGATGGACTCATTATCTTTTTCCCCATATTTTGTTTAGCGCCAAAGTGATAAGATTTTCTCCTTATCTGTTTTTTTTTTTAAATTAGGAAATGTTTTATTAACAATGAAATGTATAATTGATATTATTAATTAGAGTTTAAATTCTATCAAGACTATTTATAAAACCTTATATTTAGTTGTCCGAATGAGTTTTATCGCACTTAATCCCTTGGTTCAATACCTCAAAATACCGCACTGTCCTTTTTTCTTCAATTTGTTTTTCTTTTAGCATCCTCTCTCCTATTCACCACTTCTATTTTCCTTTCTATATCAATATTTCACCCGCCTCGCCATCCTTCTCTTCCTATTCTTTGTTTTCAAATTCTTTAATTTTAGGGTAAAGTACTCTTGACTCTCCTCAATTTTAACCATAATTTTACAAAATAAAACTCAAAAAGTCCTCTCAAAACTCCTTTAAAGGACATTTTGATCCACTCTTATTTCAAAATAATATTTTTATCCCCTTAACTCTAACACTGGTAATCAATAGTTTAAAAAATTAGACTTAATACTAGACAAATGTTTTCAAACATAAATACTCTTTATATTATTTTTTGAATTTAAGCATATTCTTTTCTTAAAAAAATCTGCTCAGCCTTCTTTCAAAAACGTTAATAAGAAAAAAAATTAAAAATTTTGATTTGAAGGCCGATAAATTTGGAGTTGTATCTACCTTTAAAATCATAAACTTTTTTCTTAAGGTAAAATCTATTGTCATTAAACTCAACAGTTTGAGCAATTTTTTTCATTAAAAAGAATATATTAAAAGTAAATTTTTTGTTCAATGCTGAATATTTCAAATTTAATGCTGTTGAGTCGAAAGATTAATTTTTTACTCGTGATTACTTATTTTCTTGAAAAATTTTTGTCCAAAATTTGTTCCTTGATATAAGGTGACGTAAATTGATTTTGACTTGATTACTATATATCAAAAGTTTAAAGGTTTGATGGCACACTATGTAGTAGGTTTTGTTCTTTATTTATGAGGCTTTAGCTCTGTTGCATTTTCGTTTTTGATTTCCTAGTTCAGCTTTGCTGTGTTTTTTATTTGGTTGGGGTGACTTTTGCGTTTGATGTAGTGCTTGATGTATAGCTATTGGAAAAGGGCTCTTATGGTTGCTTTGAGATTTGATGAGATTTGAGTTTGTATTTGTTGATCAGATTTGGATTTTTAGGTTCTTGTTTCTACTATGGCTAGTAGCTCTTTATATTTTTTTCATTAAGAAATCAAAGATGCTTTTCAAAAAGAAAAAAAGTTTTGATAAGTTTTTGTTTTTGTCAAATATTGAATTTTATTAAGTATCAAAGTAAGATAAACAATCGCATTCACAAATATCGTTCTAAAATTTTATTCAATTTTAAGTTTTTTCTTGTTTGTCAAATATTAAAGTGAGTTATATTAAGTTTTGGAAGAAAACATGAACAAATTTTTTTAAGAAGGCATTCATGTCCTAAAATATTTATATATTTTTTTAACTACTAACTAACTGTATTAATAGTCAAAGGACCAAAAATATTATTTTGAAATAAAAGGGATCAAGGTATCCTTTTGAAGTGTTTTAAATGGGCTATTTGGAGCTAAAAAAAAAATTCCTCATGTTAGACACATAAGTCTTGTCATTGGTCAATTGTCAATGTTTTCGTTAGTTTGATGACATAGCAATATTTTTAGGGTAATTTTACTCTTTATTAATTTTAAAAATTACCATTAAAGTATAATTTCTTTATTTTTACAACTTCTTTGTCTCTCTACCCAAGCATGCTCTCTCCATCTCTCACTAAATTGTCTCCATGGCTAATGGCAGTAGTGGTTAGCAGCAGATGGCATAACAAGTGTCGATCAGATGTTCCTTGACCGGATCTTATCGCGAGAACACTAGATTAGACATTTTTCGACCGAATCTAGTTGTGGGAACGCCAGATCAAACATTCCCTGACTGGATCCGATCGTGGGAATGCTAGATTTGGCACTCCTCAACTAGAGTCCGTTTGTACCATGTTCAGCTAAAAACTATCAAGTCTCAAGCTCTTTCAGATATGTTAGCATATTTTCCACCTCAATTTGAAGAAGTTATTCTTGATGCCATTCCAGTTGAATTTCATGAAGAACTATGTTTAGTGAATATAAAAGAAAGAGAGTGGAATATATATTGTGATGGTTCTTCAAACAGTTTTAGAGGAGGTGCTGAAATAGTTCTTATTCCACTAGGTAGAGAAGATAATTTTTTGATACAAAGTTTCGAGTGAACTTCATCCCATTTAAGTAAAAGTCGCATCTCTTTGGAGGGAAAAGATCTTTATGTATTGGAAGCATCAAGTTAACCTTTTTTCTTCTTTTGTAAAAAGTCTTTTTTTTCTTTAAAATGTTGCTTTGCTCCAGCCCTTTTTTCTCATCTTAAAAAGTCCAATTTCTACTCCTTAAAAGCTCAAAGATAAAAGAAATTAGAAGTTGCAGATTTGTAAGTCACGTGCTGATGCCTAGGCATAGAGTAGCTAGCACTTAGTCTTTGAGCTCTTTGGAATTTGTATGGGGGCATCTCGGTGTCTAGGCACTAAGTGGCCAGTGTCGTGACCCTAGCTTCTTCTTGTTGCCACTATGCAAAATCTACTGTAGTATCTTCACTTGTAACACAATTTTCTTCTATTTCAATGCTAAATGGGGCAAAGTGATAAACATGAAAGTTATAGCTCTATCTGTTAACTTTCTAATGGTCCAAGAATCACGTCAATTGGATTTTTGAAGTGAGAGTTAGCTCAAAATATCGCAGTCTGTTCAGTGAGAGTTTGCACTTAGCCATACTTACATAATTCATTGTCGCTTAAGCCCTTTTCATTTGTGGACCTTTAAAAACAAGGAACTAAATCAACAGCGGCTAAAATTACGCATTTTAACATATAAATGAACTAAAATAACTGAACTTAAATTGACTCAACATTCTTTTATTAACTTAAGAAAAACAATTAAAACAATTTAAAATCATACTTGAAACTCGAGAACTTAGCTATTTTATCACCTAAAGTATGTCAAGATAACTCTATGTAATAGAGTTATCAACTCTCCTGGCCCCTTGTTAAAATTGAGGTCTTTAACTTTATCACTAAATTTATGTCAACCATTAAATTGGAAAAGGCCTTAACTGTTCTTTTATCTCTCTTATCCCTAAAATGACTAATCCCATAACTTTGAGAAAGTATAAGCTGATTAGTCTAATGAATTCTCTATGTAAAATTCTAGCCAAGTTTCTAGCTAATCAACTCAAGAGACTCATTTCATGGTGATAAAAGATACTCAATCAACATTTATCAGTGGTTGTCAAATCATGGACAACATCATGTTGGCAAATGAGATGATTCATAGCATGAAAAAAGGTTTTCATAACAGAAGTGGTATTGTTCTAAAATTAGACTTTGAGAAAGCTTTCAACTGTTTTGATTGGAATTTTCTCATATGTATTTTGGAGGCCATGGGTTTTGGATATAGATGGAGGTCTTGGATTTATGAGTGTATTTCCATAGCTTGGGTTTCTATCCTTATTAATGGTTTAGCTACTTTAGAATTTCCAATGAAAAGAAGTCTTCGTTAAGTGATCCTTTATCACATTTTCTCTTTATTATGGCCATTGAGGTATTACATTTACTTTTCCTTAGAGTTGAATCTTTTTAGTTATTTTGTGGTATCTCTTTATCTGCTTTTGATCTCTTTATCTTTTATTTTCAATTTGCCAACTATTGTAACGTGCGGGTCCGGGAACTCGATCGCTAGACGTAGTTAACTTGGGGAGTCGCCACCAATCTTTTTTATTTAGGTGTGATTGGTCACCTATTAACTCGATTCAAATCGACGAAATTCTAAATTAATTTTAAGTCCGTCGAAAGAACGAGAACTGGTCTACGTTTTTTGGTCAAAGTTGGGTTCGGGAGTACGGTTACGCACAGAGAAGGATTAGCACCCCTATGACGCCCGTTACAGGAATGGTACCATTCAATCACGTGTTATCTTAACGCATTGATTTGTTTTTATGTTCCCTTAATTATTATTTATTAAAATATTTTATTCGACTTTTACGAATTTGACGCGCATGTGATGCGATTGTGTAATGCATGGCATAGAATCGAGATAATGCCAAACGAATACCTTTGATTGAGGATATTTCCCAAATCCGCCCATCATGCTAGTGGGATCCGGAGATATCCTCTCACTTAGAGAATTACTCGAAAGACTCGCCTTCGTAAGCTTAACGAGTAAATCCCATCATTAGGGTTATCGTATTTTTTTTTTCAAAAAAATAATGTTTTCATGAACATGAACCTATTACAAGCAAAAACCTTTTTATTAAAGATATTTCTCGAGCCCTCCCATCATACTGGTGGGACCCGGGGACATCCTTTCACCTAGGGAGTTTTTCGAGAGAAACTCGCCTTCGCAAGATCTTCGAAAAATCCCATCATTAGGATAGTCTTTTGTGAGTAAAAAAAATGGTATTTTCGTGAATGCAAATCTTAATATGGGTAGAAGCCTTTTATTAAAAATATTTCTCCGAATCCTCCCATCATACTAGTGGGATCCGGAGGTATCTTCTCACCTAGGGAGTTTACTGAAGAAACTCGCCTTCGCAAGCTTCCTCGTAAAGTCTCATCATTGAGATTTAGACCCTGTACACAGAATATATCTATATGCCATGACATTTAACAATGCGACCATGATACGTGATGCACTCGTAGGTTTTATGTTCGTTTCTTATTTTTTACGAAATTTACTACTTTTTCTTCGTGTACGTGTTTATTATAAACAAATAATTTTCATTTATTGATTGTTGTTGTATAACCATTTCTATGTCGATATATATTTTACTATGTAAGTACTTATTTATTATACGAAACTCCAAAATCAAATTTTTAGACTAAGTATTTTTTATTATCTGTAATTATTGTTATTTATGCATATGTGTTTTCTACTTTTGTATTATTGTGATTAACAAATTTATTGTTATCATTAATTTCTTATTTATCTTGTTTTGTATATTTTGATTAATTGGTGATTGAATATATAATTTTTATTTTATTTAAAATTAGGAACATTGGAATTTCAAATTAGGACCTTCCCATCGTACTGGTGGAGTCTTAATCGAAAACCCTAACCTAGGGAAGTTTACTTGGAATTACGACTTGTCGCGCTCCAAATGGACATCCCATCATCGGTATTGATTCCAAATCAAACATTATATTTTCCTACTTAATAATTTCAAACTAAGTCTTCTTATTATTTTTATTTTATTTTTATTTCTATTTATTTATTTATTGATTATTTTTTTTTAGACCAAACCTTGAATCTTTCCCAACTATAAATATTGATCCAAAATATATACTTTATTATTATTATTGTCATTCCCCTACATATGTTATTATTATATATTTTTTACAAAAAAATGAACTAAACTTTCCTTTATCAAAAATATTTTTATTATTCTAAATTTATGTTCTTTATAACTATGCATTTTTGCTATTTTTTATTATTACAATTATTTTTTGATTGATTTTTTGTTTGTTTTTATTTTCTTAACACTAAAATAGACATTCATATTTTATATATATTCCTTTCCTAGAAAAATAAATACATTTTAATTAAGATGGGCTAGACCCAATATCAACTAAAACAAACCCAAGCAAAAGAGAAGAGTTGTACCTTATTGGGTTGAGATTGGCCCAATTCGAAGACCCACAAAAAGCCCAAGTCTACTGCACTGGATCTGACTTCAAAGGTCCACTAAACTGAGCCCAAAACGCACCATTTGGAGTGTTAGTTTGGCAGCTTGTAATCCTCCAAAACGGTGTCGTTTTGAAGACCCTAAACCTAAGTATTTAAGCTTTCTTTTTTTTCTTCTCCTCTCATTTTCTACCTTCTTTTCTCTCTCTAGCCGTAACCATCTTTGCCTTCTCTCTAAAATTTTCTCTCTCTCTCTCTCTTTCTCTTGTGGCCAGCAAAAGCTTTTCTCCTTCTCTTCTTGTCGCCGGCGTCTCTCATTCCCTTCTCTTTCTTTTTTTTTTCTTCTTGCTCTCTTCCTCTTGGCTTTTCGCCCTTCTCTCTTCGTCGGTCTCTCACCGCCGGCTAGATCTCATACAACCAGATCTGGCCGATCGGATCTCCTTTTTTTTTTTTGCTCTTTTTTTTTTGTGTTGTGGTTTTGTGGATCAGGTTGCTAGAAAACTTAGGATTTTTTTTATTTTTTTCGTAAGTTTCGGTTGTTTGAAGAAAAATGGGATTTTTTTTTGTTGTTGTTGGGTTTGATTTTTTTTTTTTAAGGTTCGGTCCTTTGTTTTTGGATCTAGGTTTTTTTTTTAAATCCCCCCCCTTTTAAGAATTAGATTGTCAAAAAATTTGGACAATCCAGAGGTGAAATCATACTCTTCTGAGCATGATTTCATAATGCTCTGGCAAACAAAAGGGGTTGGTAGCCGAAGGTGACCACTCCTCCCCCAAATCCTGCTGCCTTTCAGGGGCATTCATGCTCTGTAATGATGGACTGGGGAAGTTGTTGAGCACACGCTTAGTCCTTTCCTGTTCATCCATTTTTTTTATTTTTCAATTTATTTCTTATTTTTATTTGTTGGTTTTTTTATTATTATATTATTTTTATATCATATATATATATATATATATATATATAAATGGTGTCTACACCAACAATACTATCATTTTTATGGATTTGGATCCTCTTTGTCCCACCTTTTTGAGACATATTCTCCACTGTTTCGAAGTTACATCTAGTTTGAGAATTAATTTCAGCAAAATCTTGTGCTTTTTCAGTGGGAAAATGAAGAAAGAATTTATGAGGCAACACTTTTAGAGGCAGGGCAAACAAAGGTTCGAGAAGATGCACCTGAAGAAGTTGAGCAAAAGGTCACCTTGGAAGAGATTGAGGCCACCATCATAAGAACCTCACTCTAGCATATCTATTAAGACCTAAAACTTGGCCTGCTATACCTACCAGTCGCTTCCCACCCACTTAAAGCCACCCCATTAGCTTCACCCCAAAACCAACTAACCTCACCTTAGGACCCTTGATTTCAAATCATTACTTAATTCATTTGTTTTTAAGGTGTCTTACTTTCTAATTTTCTAACATTTTGTAAAAAGTCTTCTTTTTTTTTTATGTAAAAAAAGAAAGCATTTGAATTAACCTTGCTTTATTTTTAACCCTTTTTTTGATTATGACAAAAAAATGGATAATCAAAAAAGGGAGAAAAACTACATAGGTGCTTGTGATTAATTTAAATATTTTTAACCTTTTGAAGCTTTACAATTGTGGATATGTTGGATATGCAAATTGTGTTAATTTTCGATATGTTGAATATGCAAATTATGTTGAAATATGAATGTGGTATGTAATTGAGTATTTGAAGTTGCCTATACTTGTAAATTTTCTTGAAATGCAAGGGGATAGCCCTAATTATAAGGGAAACTCTTGCAAAATTTTTAAAAAAATTAGATGCACTCATTAAGGTGGAGCAATTCCCAATTTGCATAAAAGACTTCAAAATTTTGAAATATACTTAAAGTGTTCATACATTACTCTTTGCAATAGTAAATAAATTATGAACATACTTAACATACTTTAAAAGACATTATACATTTAAATCCAGGGGTGTTTTGTCATCATAAAAAAAAGGTAAGATTGTTAACTCCATATGTTTTTTATGATAACAAAACATTCATTTTCTTCAAGTCTAACTATGTTACTTGAGTGTGTAAGGGTAAAATTGGTATTTTATTGTATATCTTACACCCCAAATACCTTAAGATAAGTTTCAAGTTCAAAAAAAGTGATTCAAGCAAGTTAAAGGGTATTTTGTGAAGTTTAATCGATTAACATAACACTTTAATTAATTAATCAAGCTTGGAAGAAAGGTTTAGAACTTCAAAGAAGATTTTAATCAATTAACACAAGGATTAATCGATTAAAAAGGTGTTTGAAGAGATATTGGGGCTTAATGAACAAGTTTAATCAATTAACACCAAGGTTTAATTGATTAATAAGCTTGGAAAAGGATTTAAAGCTTCATGGAACACTTTAATCAATCAACCATACGGTTTAATCAATTAAAGTAGCAATAGAAGGCACTTTAGAGCTTTAAAGTGAATATTACTCATTTAACATAAGGTTTAATCGATTAACAAGGGTTTATAAGGAATTTAACCGGTTAAAAGGAAGATTAATTGATTACAAGATGACCGTTGGAAGGCACCACTTGAAAAAATTTGAATTCAAAAAGACTTTAATCGGTTAAAAATTAGAATAATCGATTAAAGAGGACACAGAGAAGTTTTAGTCGGTTAAAGCCAAGATTAATCGATTAACATGAAGAAAATGGAGATAGTGCATAAAGACTTTAATTGATTAAAGCTCACTTTAATCGATTAAACAAGCTAGTTAACCAGAGTTAAAGTATCGCAAAAGGACAAAAAAAAGGGGCAAATCTTACCTAGCCTCTCCCTAATGGCTAGAATTCACCTTCTATGTTTAAAAAATGTCCCAAACAATCAAAAATCAAAAGCAAATGTTCCAAGAGCAAGAATTGAGCTTAGAGGTATCTTAGAGTTTTCTCTTTATTGTGCTTCACTCTTATCTTTGTAAAAGAGTTTTGAGCTTAACTTTATACATCTTAGATCAGCTAAGTGATCAATTATACTTTATCTTTTTTGTATTCTTTGTTTACTTAAAGTGTGAGAAACACTCAAAGGGGTAGACTAAGCTTAGGAAAGCTTAGGGAATCTTGTAAGAGTTTTGAGCCTAGGTTAGAAGCTCACCTAGTAAAATCTTGATGAAAGTTGTCAATTCTATTAGTTTAGTGAAGTTGGGTTGAAAATCCTTTTGTTAAATTTATTTCACGCAACTGTACGTATCGTAACAAGTAATATAGAGGTAAATAGAATGTCCAATCCCACAAGGAATTGCACAAATTTAAGCTAAGTACTAAAACTCTAGGAATCTAATTTTATCCAAGTAATCAAAATTAAATGATTAATTAAAAGAAATTTGAACTAACAAACTAAAACTAATAATTGAATGACAAAATTTACTAGAAAAGCAATTGATTAAAAGCCTAAGATTATGATATCCGTCAACATTTCATTTGAATTCTCTCTCTCTCTCTCTCTCTAAACTTATTCAATAAATTGAGTTGTTAACCTAGAGTCTCAAGCTATCTACATGTCTCTATCAAGATGCTCATAAAAATATCTATCTCAATTAATTCACTATATATCTATGTAAATTCATCTGAAGACAAATTCATTAAGTTTGTGTTCTAATTTTGGCTACATGCAGCACATAGTTATATGTCTATCTTATATGCAAATCAAATCACCTAATCAATTAAGTGATATTGAACACATGGTATTCTATTGATGGCCTAATCTAAACTCCCGTTGTCAAGTTTTATTTAGATATCCAAATCAATCTAATTAGTGATCAAGAAATTAGAAGCATTAAATACAAAATTGGAATTAACAACTCATATTCCATTGAAAATAAGCAAAAGAGAAATTAAAAATCCAAATTACATGTTGAGTTCAACCATAATACTAGAAAAGGTAAATTACTTCATAATATCTATAGAAAACACCTTCCAAAGAAGATTAACCATTAATCCAAGTCAAAAAAAAAAAGAGAAAAACAAAAGTAGAGAGAGAAACTAAGAATTGAAGCCGTTAAATCTCAAATCTTCCTTGAATTCTCTTATTTTCATGCTTTACTTTTAACCTTTTTTTGTCCATAATAGTTTCTCTCTATCTCCCCTCGAAAAGCTCTAAAAAAGGCCCTTTAAATACTCCTAAAAAAAAACCCTAGAATTAAAATCCTGTAAAAACACATTTTTGGAAACACATCCAACACCACGACCTTAGTCACACCGCGGCACCATACCCTCAAGTGATGATTGGGAGCATGGATCATCACTAGCGCCATGGCGCTCCTATCTCTAGTTTACAATGGTGCTCTACTGCCTCTTGGCATCGCAGCCTTGAGCAAGTCAAGGCCGTAGCCTTCACCTACACATGTTGCCTTGCGTAGAAACTACAACAATCTAGTCTCTTCCAATGTTATTTACACCTCAATCTTACCCGAACTAAATAAAGTGGTAAACATGAAAGTTGTAGCCCTGTCTACTATCTTTCAATAGCTTAAGAATCACGTCTATTGGGTTTCTGTAGCAAAAGTTATGCTTAAAATACTTCAACATATGCAAATAAAGCTATCACATATTTGCACGGATTATCATCAAATAAAGCCATTTCATAAAATTTCTTACAAAAACAATAAAAGATATCAGTAATAACTAAACTTAAAGTAACTTAAAGAAATATAACATAAAATTAAACTAAAATAACTTAAATTAAATTACTCAAGATGCATTTAACTTTGTTAAGAAAATTACTAAAATATTAAAATTTTGGACCTAGAATCTCAAAGACTTAGCTACTTAAGTCCAAAATGTGACAAAATAACTCTATATAATAAAGTTATATAGTCCTTTATTGGAAAATCAAGGTAATGTATGTAGGTCAAGGGGACCAAACCATGCCGAACCATCATAAATATTTGTATTTTGTCAATGTCTCTTTATCCTCTCTTTTCTTGGTGTCTTTTTGCCTTAATAAGTTTTAAACTTTTTTGAAAATCCTTCAAAAGTTTTTTAACCTTAGGAGTTTCCTTCAGATTTTTAAAAAAAATGCTATTCACCCCTCTTTAGCACTCCATTGAGACGAACAACACTTTTGTTCGTTTGTTGTATTTTTTCCTGTTTTCATTGTTTGTACTACAAATTATACTCTAGCATGCATGGACAGTCATCAAATATTTTTCATCTTTTTTCATTAATATAATCTCCTTTTGGTTGAGAAAAAAAATGTAAGTGTATGCATAAATTAAGGCTTCCCATAGAAAAAAAAAGCGGTTTCCTTATCATGTTCTTGAACATTGGTTTATTGTGGATATATGAAAAGATAAGACACATTATGTGTCAAAAAAAGGGGTTCTTTTAGCATGTGTAAAACATTGATATTTTCTTCCTAAGCATGTGAAAGCAAGACTAATCGTCAGGGAAAAATGTTCCTTAAGCATAAGCTTTTGGATAGGTGAAGGAGTACGGACTGTGTAGGCCTAATGTGGAGGAACTTATAGTCATTTAGCATGTGCTCAAGCTCACCATGCGAGATTTACTCCTTTGACATGAGTGAGAATGTTCTTGGTTATCAAAAAACATGGATTGATTTGCCACTATTGCATTTTAAATATCGTTAGCCTAATCCTTGAAAGGTATGTAAACAACTCGATAATTAAGGACTAAGTGTAGCCATAAGCATAAACATGAGCATTGGCATTTTCATGTTACAAAGATGTTTGTGTGGACTGCGAGTCGATAAGATGTAAAAATATATACATGCATACATATATATATATATATATTTTGCCAAACATTATTTCTGTTTTGAGTTGTTGATCAGCAGGGGGGTTGCTTCCGAATCCATCTAATCCCTTCTTCTTAATTTACTTATAGCTTCATATTACTAAAGCTTCCTTTAAACGAACCATAATGAGGTTGTGATCTTCTAAAACTCAAGATATCATCAATTCGAAGGGAATGCATTTGAAGTGGTTCACTTTTCTCTGATCTGTATTCAGATAGATGCTTCTTTCCGTATACACGCACACTTAGTGTCTTCTTTCGATGTGAACCAACTTTTATATATTCATTGAAAAAATCAATGAATTCTTGTTGTGTAACCTGTCTTAATGCTTCAACCTGCTCAAATACAAATTGTGAGATCATAAAACTATTTTTTAGTTAAAATATTTATATCATGTATCAAAACTTTCATCTTAATTAGCCTATAAATCACCTACATGTATTTTGTTCCTGACAATGTCACGTACAGTAAAAGTGAAACGGATTTTGTTCTTTCTTTTACTTAATAAGTAAAAATCTAAAGAGAGTTACTTACCTCGGCTTCTCTCCTATCAAACTTGAGGGTGCCATTGATAATCTCCCGCCAGTAAAATCCAGATTCTTCCCGTAGGTTCTTGTGCTTCTCCAGTTTTATATCAATCAATGCATTTACATTTCTCTATACAGTAAGTTAAAAAGAAAAAGTTAGTAACCTAAAATCATAAGAATTTGAGAGAAATATTTGATGCATTAATCAAGTACATTTACTCGAAAAAAAATATTCAACTGTCCAAAACTCTCCTTCCAAACTTAGCAAATTCATGACAAATAACATATATAAATGTTAAATAAATCCTAAATTCGCATATGACCGTTCTAAACCACATGTAAACTAATTCCCAGATCTCATATATGGAAGATAGAACACCAAATAATTAAATAATGTAACATACCTGTTAGAGCTATTAAAATCATTGTTAATTACAAATGGAATCTAGGACAAATTCCTAAGTTAGGGCTAAGGTCTTTCTCTTCACTCTCCTCCTTTAGACAGCTCTTAATGGATAAATCCATGCATTAGGAGTGAAGTGGAGACCAAGCCATATTTACATAAAACCCTGATAGGATCCATCATCATGGGTTCCATTGGATTGAGGCCTATATATAGCGTCTACCGCACTGGCTCAAATGAGATGCATAAAATCCGGACCACTCTAACTTAATTAGACTTACTTACATGTTTCCATTAAGACTAAATCAAAATTTCAATTAATGGCAGCTCACGTTTATGGAAAATTCTAACAGTTTTTGCTTTTTCATGAATAGAGAACAAAATATTTAGCTGTTATGAATAAAAAAAAGAATGATTTCCTTCATATGGAAACTTTATGTGAATTATGTTTTACTTCTTAACTGTTGACTTAATTTATGCATAGTTCTAAACATATCACAATTAAAAAGGATAAAACTTAAGAAATGCAATAACAAATTCTCAAACATGAGAAAACCAATAATAAGAACACATTCACATGTAATTTGGCAGTTCATTTTCCTTTTTCTAATTTAAAATATATTTACAATTTTTGGCCTGAATTATACTTGCCATATATCCTACAAGTTGTTTCGTACTTATATCTGAAAAAAATTAACTACATATTGATATTTAGACTTTAAAATATCAGAAAACAAAAGAGCTACCTGTTCTCTTTTTTCTGCTTAAGATACCATATTCACAAATTATTACCTTAATTAGACTTCTTCGATGTAGGCTAGAGCCGATTTTTTTACCTTTGTTATGTTCGTTAAAACAATGTCCACTACATATAGAGAAAACAATCATTATGTGCAATTGAAAATTTTCCATCTTACCCTAAATTCATCGTTGGTCATTTCATTAATTTTGTTCTCAAACATCTCGAGGAATGCCTCAACCCTCGAATCAATGTCTCTTGGATTCTGTTAAAAATGCCCAAGCTCTTTAGAAGATGAATTAAAAAATTAAGCAATGTAATTAAGGCAATAAGTTAATTACAAGGGTCCCCCCTCTCATTTTCATCCATCCAAGTTTAAAGCAATACAAAATATAGGATGAGAAAGCTACTACCAAAAACTCATGTATAAACAAACAAAATTAAAAAGGACCACACTACGTACCTTCACTGTAGATTGAATAAGGAATACCACTCCATGAATTCCAAAATCAATCCTAATGAGAGAAAATTAGTAAAACGAAAGATAAACTTCTTGCTTCTCAAATTGAATATATATAAATATATATATACATATATATATATTTATATTAAAGATTTCCCAAAATTATATTTGTAGGCCATTTTTAAATGCAAATAACTCCCTAGTCTTTTTTTTAACTTTTTGATAATAGTAACTATTGAACATCAAATTCAATTGCATAAAAACATGTATTATCAACTTTAACATAGTAAAATGAAAAATGAAAGTCAAATCGGAGTATAACATTCATGTATGATTACATTTATTCTTATACCTTCTATAGAAATCATTTATGTACCCAAGTTGCTCAATAGAACTAAGCTGATGATAGGCTGGTTCCTTTGCAATAAGGCAAAAAAGCTGAAGTTTCACATTCAATATAAAATCATCTCGATGAACCTAACATCCAAACACTATTCACATTAAAATTGCATGAAAAGTTAGATAAAATGGTAGCCTTACCTTAAAACAAATAAAAAAACACAAACAATATATAGGAGATTGAATAAGGGAAATGGGGCAAGTATAGATTAAGTAAAGATAATGATCTAATAAAATAATCTAACTTAAAGTTCGTTAGTTGCAAGCGGTGTATAATTCCACAATTAATATACGTCACATATATATAAGCGTCAATTCATTTTTTTTCCTTGATTTACAGCTATATAACCATGGATATATTGAGGCTGAAAAAATTAGACTTTCTTTGCTTATCACTAAGGGTTTGTGTTTTGTTTTTCCTATCTTTCTTATGCAAAAGTTGTTATAAAGTATAATTAAGTAAACGATGATCAAAAACAAAATCATATTTAGTTAATTAAAAAGGTAAAGATGGTTTTCTTAGTACATATCATGAAACCCATCGCACCTTGAATCACAAAAAGAAGTCTCTTTCATATATCTTATCATTTTATAAGTTATGAATTATTTTCCTATCATTCCACGAGTTGAAATTGAGATTTTTGGGTACAGAGTTCGGAACGCAGACAAGTGTAGTTAAAATGTGATACTAATCATATAAAAGTAATTTTATTAAAATGTATATAAAGTTAAATCATGTATTTTGTTATCTCTAGATTTATCGATAGTCAGGTGACCTGCTAGGTTCATGGGTAGGAATGTCAATGAATAAGGTATCTGCTAATTTTGAAATACCCGAATTCGAACCCAATTAATAAATGGGATACTTGAACCCTACAATTACTCAAATATTTTTTAAATTTATCATCCTAACTCGAACCATAATACATACTCACTACTCGATAATTATTTGAATCTATTTAAAAACTCAATTATGTAAAAAAATTATTAAAATACTCTTCATGGATACCCAATTATCCGAATCCATACCTGTCTCTATATATAATAATATTTTTATCCATATTCCATATAATTTACTAATAATTAAATTTATAAAAGTACACAAACAATAAAATTTAAATTTAAATAATCAAAAACAAATATCTCAAATATCAACTTAAATAACTAAAAACAAATATCCAAACAACAACTTAGACAACATTACAAGTTTAATTAAATATATGGGTTTATTCTTAATTACATGAAATTAAAAAAAATAGTTAGATTTGAAAACTGTTCTAATCTCACAACTTTTCTTTAGGTATATATTTTATAAGTTTATATAAATAAAGGTAGACGTATTATAATTAATAATTTTATAAGTTATAATTTTTGTAACGTTAATACAAAATAGAAAGTAAATATGTTTATATTTAAAGTATATATTTAAAAACTATATATATTAGTAAATATATTTTTTATAAATTAACACAATATATAGAGTATATATATTAAAAGATATTGCAAGTTAATTAATAATCATAGCTTCATGAATTAATTTAATTAACAATATTGGTTTGTTTTTAATTATATGAAATTAAAAAAAATATAATCGGGTTCGGGTATTGGGTACCTAAGGGGTGGTAATTGAATCCTACCTGAACCCAATGTGGGTAGTAAAATTACTATCCAAACCTTACCCAAACTCGACTATAGAGAATCCTAATCTTATAAAACTAGGTCGAATACCTACAAGTACCCTGTAATAGGGTACCCATTGCTATCCTTAGTCACGAGCCTACCCCAACTTAAATCAAGCGTTGGATCCCTACCCAAGTTGGGGACATTATTATACGAATAAAATTAATTTGACTGAATTTAAATTCTAAAATATATTTAAAATATTAAATATTTAATTTCATTCCAAATGCTTTTTTTTTTCGTTTCTATAAGTAAAGGTAGGTGACAAAAGTAACAACTAAATGTAGTCTTAGTTTTCACAATTAATTAAAAGAAATATACTATTTCATAAAGTTGTTATTTATTATGCCCCATTTGTGAGAGTTTCAATTAATTAACTCTAAGTTAAGCTTGAAGCTATACTATTCTTATTTTTATTGCCATTTTTCACTATTCTTAGAATCTCTTAAGAAAGGGTTTTTTTTTTTCTTTACGGTAGCATTCAAAAATATGCACATAAAGTAAGATCTTCTTTAGACTTTAATTTTATTTTATTTTTTTGTGTTTATGTAAATTCGGAGGTAAGGTTATGTCCCCCTCCCATATGTACGTTCTTATTTTCTTTATTAACAAAACATTAACAGGGTAGCTGAGCTTTGCGAGAATATTCCAGCATAAAAGAAAAAAAAAACTCTAAGTTAAGCTTAAAGCTAAATTTTAAAGGTCCATAGCAATAAGAGACAAGAAAGCTAAGAATATGTTATAGGAAATGTTAAACTTTGATAATTTAGTAGTAACTAGAAGGGATCAAAGTTATATAGATATATATAATTACCTGAATATAATGGAGTAGGGCGGAATTCTCATTATTTGGATTTAGGCCCTGAATAGAGTAGAGGTAACTCACGCCTCTTCCAAATTTAACAACTTCATTTGTAAGATGTAGGGATGGAAATAATGGTTGGCATTTAGGGTTTGAACCTCCAAAGAAAATGGATTCAACATGTTGAATTATCGAAATCGCTTCATCACGTTCCATGTTTCCTAATTAACAAGCAAAAATTAATGTCAAAACCAACAATGTGATTATATATATATATTGAAAGAACAGTGTGATTATATCAATATACAGGCACATCCGTAGTGTATATATTTTCCAAATTCAATATATTATGAAGACTCTTATTAAAACATGATTCATAAACTACCACTCACACACATTGGAATTAACTGTTTAGTTTTTGGTTTGTTACTTGGGGGTTTTGTATTCTTGGAACATTTTATAAATCTCCATTGGCTGAAAAAAAACCATAAATCATGAAATTGTTTAAAAAGCTTAGAGGTATCAATGGGCTGAGTTGGGGCATTGTTTTTTTTTTTTAGATCTGAGCCTGATTCAATTAACTTATTTTTATTAATAAATATTATTTTTTATTATATTTAATTTTTTAAAATATATTAAAAAATTAAAATATTGATATAAAATATTATTTTATTATTTTAATAATAATATAACAATTAAATTGGCAGGTCAATTTGGGCTTGAACTTGGCTTTAGAAAGCATAAATTTGGGTCATTATTCTTCTCTAGGAAGATGGGATGATAAGGCTATCAGAGAACTGGTGAGTGATAGACAGATTTTAAGGATCCTATTATAGATGGGAGATCCACGTTGGCTAGCTAGCTTGTACTCCATCTTTGTGGACAACCTTAGCAAGAGAACACCATGATCAGCGATCAAGGGAGCGCTTGAAGAGTTTGTCAGGGTCATCAATGAGTTTGTTTCTAAATGAAGTCTATAAGATAAGGTAGCGTTTGGTATGAGAAAAATTGTAGCACATTCTCTGTAATGTGTTCAATTAAATTACATTACAGTATTTGTTTTTGCAACAAACCATTACAATGTAAGATTACAATACAATCATATAGTATTGCATTTTACAATATTTTTAAAAATATTTTTACCTTTCAACTTTGTTATTTTGTTAAAAACATTTTCAATGTTATAATTTGATTTTTATATAGATTTCGGGAGATGTCTTTTTATTATTCTCATTAGTCATGGTGACTGTAATAAAATTTATATTACTTTTTAAAAGAAAAAATTAAGATAATATATATAATATAAAAAATTATATTAAAAAATAAAAATAAAATATATAAGGTTATAATAAGAAATAAAAAAAATATATGACATTAAAAATATATTTAAGATATCACATTATAAAAAAATTAATAATAAAAAAAATACAATATATTAAACTTACATTTTAATAAATAGGAGTAATTTTAAAAATTGACATTACATTCTTAGTAAAGTATTTGTAAACCAAAGCAATGTCATCTTTTTTGCATTTTAATCATTATTTTGCTTATATACTAAACACTGCAATGTTATCTTCCTTACAATCACATTACTAACAATCATATTACTTGTAATCACATTACATTATAAAATACCAAAACGCCACCTAAGGGAGCAGCAAACTTGGCATTTGTGAGGTACACAGAAAAGCATAAACTAGAGAATGCAATCAAATGGGTTAACCACTAGTGGATCGATGGAAGACGTCTCATAATTAAGAGAAAGGAACCACTAAAGAAGAATGCAAATGGCGCGAGAATGAGCACTAAGGAAGAACCAAGATGGAAACAAAGCACTTAGAGGAATGATGGTCAAACTTTCAAGGAGGTTATTGTAAGAAAGAACCAAAAAGGTTATGGTTGTAAAGGGGAGGTAAAAGATCTAATAAGAAGAGAGAAAGGTCTTGAGAAGGCCTAAAGGCTATGGTGGGTAAAGAAAAAATTGAAGGGAAATAAGAACAAAAGCAAACACATCAAGTAGATGAGCAAAAGAAGGATCAAAAGATTGTTAATGTCCAAGCAACCATCCCAGATGAAGAGATGGAATGGGTGAGTTGCAGTGCAATGGGGAGCTTTAAGAAAAAGATAGCATGAAATGTGATGCAAACGAAGCTAGCTAATGAAGGGATTGATGTTTGGGTAAGAATACTAGAAGGCTTGATAGTTCTCCTAACATTGGAGGAATAAGGAATGATGAAAACAATCTTAGAGTGCTATATGGAACTTTTTGAGGTTTGGTTGAAGTTAATGGTTCTAGTAGCTTATGCAAGTTGAGAAAGAGAAATTGGCATTTGGGTTAGATTGTGTGAAATCCCTTTACAAGTTTGGCACTCACTACCTTCAAAGTCATTGCAAAATTGTTGGAGAAAATTCATTGGAGTTGATAAAAGCACCTATAAATTAGAGAGGTTTGATCAAGCACTCGTGCCTGTTAAGGTTAAAAGTAGAGCAAACCATCCTAGTAAGGTGAGTGTAGAGGTTAAAGGTCAAGTGTTCAACATCCTAGTAACTATAATGGGGATGGAAAGGAATTGTGGGTTGGAATGCTATTTTAAAGGTAAGGAAATCGTTCAATCTGTGGAAGAGAATAAGCATGTAGAGATGGGTCATAGTAGTGATGATGGAAAGGAAAGAAAAAGGCAGAAAGTGTCATTGAATAGAGGGCACAAGGAATAAGACAACCCAATGATCAAATATTGTCAAGCGAGAAAAATAGAAGGTCTAGAGATTTTTGCAAAAAAGCTCAAAGGAGTATATAGAAGTAAAGGGACAAAAGACAATGGGCATCAACAAGTGTTCTCAAAAGATGTGGTCTATAGGCTACCAAACATTGATAGAAACAAGGGATGGTACTAAAGAAGAGAAAAAGCATGGAGAAAGAGGGATACAAGAACAGAGAAAAGCTAACTCACCAAGTTTAATACTGAAAAAAGGGAGAAGAAAGAAGATAATTTTGGAATAGAGAAAGAGAGTCAAGATAGAAAGTTGTTGGGAATGACAAAACACTATGAATAGAAGTCAATGGAGGAAACTAGAGAAGAGTCAAGTTAGGAATATAAAATGGCAAAGAAAAGGGCCTTGAAGTCAAGTCTTGTGGGGCTCAATGGTAATGAACAAAGAAAGGACAAAAGTCCACATAGGTTGAATTATGGGGTTTGGAGCTCAGAGATGAGAAACCCATGCACAATAAAGGGCATAGAATTAAGCCTATGCACAGATAAGAGCAATGTGGAACGTAGGTTGAAGGAAGATGATGTGGGCTTTTTAAGGGTTAGAAATAAATTTGAAGGCAAGGCTTAGAGTAATGACCTAATCAATGGATCAGATGAGATGAAAAAATGGCTTAAGGGTAATGCTCAAGTTAAAACAAAAAACGGCCTCGCATAGGGAACGCCATTAAAATGAGAAAGTAGAGGAAAAAATCAAATGGAAAAAGGAAAGAACGATGAAAGTGATCAAAAGAGTGAGACTGAGATGAGAGAAAAACAAAAAGAAGGGTATCCGAGGAAGAAATAGAGGAAAGTAGAGAAAATAAGGAAATTTGTATTCGGGAATATGAGTGAGATGAAGGTGATAATGATCGATTGGACAGAAAAGTTGAAGAGGAACGGGGGAAGATTAAGTTACTTAAGAGTAAGAGGGGGGAAAGGTAGTGCTACTAGGTATTTGCTAGTGATGGTAAGTGAACAAAAATGCAAAAGTTGAAGTGGGGGAGAAATAGAATGAAAGCAAGAAGGGATATTTGATGAGTGGAACAACATCTTCAAGAGCGAGGTCAAGCAACAGTAGAAAGAAACAAAGAAGGATGAAGAACGAAGAACAAGTGGGATAATGTAGCATAAGGAAGAGTGGAATTGGTGAAGGCTATGAGTCAGATGCAAAAATTAGTAAATGAAACTTGGTACTCATAAAAGAGGTAGAAGAGATTTGGGAATTGAGTAAAAAGTTATGAATAAATTTCTTAAAAAACAAAAAGGAGGTGATATCACGAATTATTGAGTTGGATTCAAAAAATGGGAGTTAAAGAAGGTTGTTAGTTCAAGATGAGTAGCTGTGCCTTGTCCTGGATGACAAGTACAAGGGTGGCGGCCCATGGAAGATGTTCACTTAGAGCTTTTGTTAAAAAAAGGTGCCTTTTGGCTTTGATGATCTATTTTTGATTAGAAAATACCCTTATGAGTTAAAAAGTTTCCCCTTTTTTGCACTTTCTTTAATTTGCTATTTATATGGTTTGGTTAATGTTGTGGGGTTGTGAATTTCTGTTTGGTTTTTTGTTTATTAGCTGAGTTTAGGGTTCGACATACCCTATCGATGATTTGGCCTTTTGTATGGTTAGAGGAAAAAGTGGGACAACCTGCAAGTTAGATCATAGAGGAATTTTGGTGTGGTTAAATCTTCAAAGAGTTTGGCAAGTTGAGAAAAGCATTTGGAAACTAAAGAAGACAACGGGAGAGAAGACAATGGTGTTGGCATAGTAGTGCAATCAAGCTTCTTTTGTGCTTCTTTAAGTTGTTGTTGGGTTTTGTTCTAGGTGTAGTTTTTTCAGTAGCTTCGGTTCGTTTTCTTTATCTTTTGATCATCATATTTAGGTCTTCACTAGTCCTTTGGAAAGGTTTTCTGTTTTTTGAGCTTTGAAGGAATTTTACAAGGATGTGCATTTGATTGGTGCTGCCAATTGCTTTTTCAGCAGCCACTTTGTTTTTGCAAGTGTTTAAGCTTATGTTTCACCAAAGCTAGATTTTTTATGCCCACAAAGTCTTAGACTAACACAGTTCAAGACTTATTATGACATACTAACTTATATAGGTCAATAATAAAATCTGTTTTTCAAAAAAAAAATTCAGGTCGTCTCATGGACAATTCTAATAAAGCTTTAACTTATTTTTTTTAGAGAAATTATATATATGTGTGTGTGTGTCTGTGCACATACACATATGTATAATATAATAAAATATAATATAAAATTTTTGTTTGATTTCTTCCTTTTATATTAATGCAACATGGGAAAGAAACATAGAACGAACCTGCTATGAAACACTCCAAAAGAACCCTCGAGAACATAATAGGAGTAAATTTGACAAGGTCTTCTACTTCCAAATGAGGTAAAACATCAAGTTTCTCCTTCCAAGGCCACCTTATATCCCTCAATATTAATGAGCAGTACTCTATAGCCAGCAGAGAGGGATTTTCATATTTGAAGTTGTTAATGCCCTTTGTTGTCATTTCCTGATAAAGAGAAGAAACAACATGAAAGGTATAAAACAAAAGGTTATAAACACATACAGTTAATACTTGCCATAATGATGATACTTTTCATATCAGATGTTTTATTAGCTACGAAGCCAAGAAGTTAATTTCTGTTTTTTTTTTTTATGTGAATTTGCAACCATGGTCAACACCAATCTGGAGCAGTTAAGTTGAAACGTGCTGAAAGCTCTGCAAACCTTAATTGGCTTTAAAGTTAGTCAAAATTTTGGAATTTCCAAAGTTGCTGGATAGGCATATCTAGATAGTTATGGACTCATTCAAAAGATACTGCACCATGAAATGACTACCTAAACGACTATGTAAGGTAGCTCAACATAGATACGCATAAGTAGCGATTTACGAACCCAACAATCAAGCCAATCCATTGGAATTTTGAGTTCAACCTCTCTTGCCTCAAACCACCTGAATGGAACCCATTTTGGTAGCCAGCACCAATGTAGGAGCCGCAGCCAAAACCAAGCATCTATTGGGAAGACACCCAAGACCCGTTTGACTTTAGTGATTACTCTGACCAAAATGACTTCTTCATTAATGAGCTAAGATGGGGCCCAATCAAACACTCAAAGAAACAATTCAAATAAAGATACCAATTAATAAATAAGATATTGTACGTTACAAATACTCTAATATTATTTAAATTTATTATCTTAATCTGAATCTTAATATATAATCACTATCTGATAATTACCTGAATCCATTTAAAAAATTGATTATATAAAAAAAATTATTAAAATGTTCTTTATGGGTACTTAATTATTCGAACTAGCATATATACTCATATCTATATACAATAATATTTTCATCCGTATTTCATATAATTTATTGATAATTAAATTTACAAAAGCACACAAACAATGAAATTTAAATTTAAATAATCAAAAACAAATATCTCAAATATCAACTTAAATAATTAAAACAAATATCCAAACAACAACTTAAACAACATTACAAATTTAATTAACTATATGAATTTGTCCTTAATTACATGCAATTAAAAAAATAATTAAGTTTCAAAACTATTCTAATATCACAACTTCTCTTTAAGTATATATCTTATAAGTTTACATAAATAGAGATATATATATTATTATTAATAATTTTATAAGTTATAATTTTTATAACGTTAATATAAAATAAAAAGTAAATATATTTATATTTAAAGTAGATATACTAAAAGCCTATAATATAATAGTAATTATATTCATTACAAATTAACACAATATATAACATATAGGTATTAAAAAATATTACAAATTAATTAACAATCATAATTTCATGAATTAATTTAATTAATAATATAAATTTATCTTTAATTATATAAAATTAAAAAAAATTAATCAAATTTAGATATCGAGTACTTAAAAGGTGATACTCGATCTCGATACAAGTAATAAAATTATTACTCAAATCCTACCGAACATGATTATAGAGTATCCTAATTTTATATAACTAAGTTAGATAATCACAAATACCCATTGCCATTGCCATAGCCAATTCTAGCCAAGCATCTTGTAATGCTTCTCAACCAAACACTATGAACCAAAACATTCCCGTTGAACAATAAATTTATGGTCTCCCATCGAAATTGGCTTGAACATTTAGGATATGATTTTACTCCAACAGCAAATAAATCTCATCTTGACCTCCTAAATGACAGCACTTAAGGAAATTTTTAGATTAAAATATTTTGAATTAAGTGTATCAGTGTGATTAAGTATGTTAATTGTGACATGTTAAATATGCGTGCTTGGCCTGTCTTACATTAAATGGCATGACGTTTGTCTTTTTGTTGTACTCCACAAACGAGCCTTCATCAAAAGACAAGAAAAGCGCATCAAGAGAAGTGTCACCTTGACAATTGTGCCATGTAAAAAAATTGTACTATAAGACGAAATTTACTTGCTTTTAATATTTATTTTAGAATCTACTTTATTAAATATACAAGCTTTTTCTTTATGTCTTGTCGAGTTACTTTCGCCCATATAATGAATAGTAACATTGTGTCCTTGTGTAACTCTTGAGTGCTTATATAAGGAAATTCCTTCTTTATGTAAGAGGCACCTCTTAATTTTCTAAGTTTGTAAGAATTCTTATGAAATATAAAAAGTATATGCTTCTAAATTTCTCTCTTTTGTATACTATCTCCTACAATTAGTGACTTAGTATAAAACTATCGCTCACACTTAACAAAATGTCATGAGTTATATACTTTATAATTGTTCTTTCGATAAATCTTTTACATCAAAATTTTATAAAATTAATTATTGATCGTTATATCACAACAGACTTAGTTTTGTAGCTAAGTTGATCATATCCTGTTACTGTAGCACGACGTCATAGTGCCATAAAAATTTGATCTTAATTAGATAGTGTTGTCAAGAAAGTGCTTGAGAATTTGAAATCGGCTAGAATACATTGATTTATGTTTAGTGCTAGCTTACGATTTACCGTGTTTGTAACGCCGATTAATGTCATATTTGATTGTCGATCCTGGCTTCTATAATTAATTGAATAAAATATTTCTTGGTTTCTTACCTTTCTTAATTCTTCTTTTTTTCATTTATGATTTATTTGTTTTATTTTGAATTCATATATCATTAACAGGGAAAAGTGAAGGAATAAAAGGAGAGAAATCATGAGATTATATAAAGATGGCTAAAATTTCAATCATTACCTTGGTTATAGAAAACTTGTCGGGTTTCGCTTCAAAATTTGCGATCTTATCAACGACAGATTCCAGCAGAGTGTTCAACTTGTCATTATAACCAAACACTGTCACCTATATATAGAAGAAAACCACTAAGTTAGGAACATACAACATATTAGAAAATATATAAGAAATGATGCATACTAATTCTACATTCCTTGGACATGTGCATGCACAAACACATCTAGAGAATGAGCAAGAAATTAGTTTACTTTACTAATTTTTAATAACAAAATAGTCTTAGATCATAATTTTCAGATTAAGGAGTGTTTCGAGCACCTATCATGCTAAATTTTGCACATTTACATGTAGCTTGTAGGATATGATGATATCATATAATTTTATTCTCCTTTCTTCAAAATCTTGCATAATAATATACTTGAATATTTAATTTAATATTATAAATACATATATTTATTTCAACTCAAATAGTTAGATTCGCGTTTTCTTTTTCCAGAAAAAAAAATCTTGTCAATGTTAGCACCATATGTTTAGATTTTATATAAAATATCCTGAGTTAAATCGAGGCTTTACAAAATACCAATAGCTACGCCTATATTACAGTTGCGAAATGGAAAATCAGAGGAGCAAAATTACCTCAAAACCTCTGTCTGTGCGCGATATAGAATAATCAAGGCCAGCAATTTCAGCGTCGTAAGCTGAAGCATAGAGGATAAGACAAGGCTTTTGTCAAGAAGGGGGACGGAGCTTTCGAGTGATGAGAAAAGAGCAAGAAACCCAAACTGCATAAGACTAGTAATTTACCGTGTTCATTCAAGTAATCGTCCAACAACTGTACAAAAATGTTGGCAAGAACTTCAGCTTGAGGAGAATCTCTAACGTGGGGACAGTTGAATTCAATTTTAACAAATGCCTTAGGTACGGAGAACATTGTATCAGGCTTGTACCATAGTTTTGAATAGGATGACTTTCTTAACAATACTGGGAACTTGACCTGCTCAATGGGATCCATTTAAAGGTTAATTCATTGCTACATCAGAGTGGCTAGAGTTGGGATTGATAAAAACGATCACAACAAACCTTTTCTTGAGCAACCTTAAGAGACAAGTTTGTGGGTACGAACATATTTGGTGCTGGCAGCTGCAAATTATCACTTGGTGCTGATGACATCCATTTCTGCAATCAAATCAAAGGTTCCATCAAGAACCTTTCTCTTCACCGGAGATTTATAAAATATATAGAGAGGGTAGTAAACAAATGGAATTCTACAAAGTTGTTATATAAAAATATAATGGGTAAGATCAACAGCAAACCTGAATCATCGAAGTAGTGATTTTTTCAACAGTATATGCAGTACCGAACCATGGCTCAACCTTATCTGTGTCTCCTTCAAATTTCTTCGACTCCCAGAAAATTCTGTTAAACAGAGATCGTATTAGATACAAAACAAAAACCGATTCACTTGTAAATTAATTGAACTATTATTTTATACATGGTCGGTGTAGTTTCTAAACTTCACAATCGACGGATTAGATAGTTGATGCATATCTATATTTAAGAAAACTAGTAAATTAATATAATGAATCTATGCATTTGAGTCTCCCTCTCTCTCTCTCTCTCTCTCTTTATATATATATATTATATATATATCATGCTAATACAATTAGACTTAAATCTCCCTCTCCAAAATCAAATATATATATTATTAATTAAATATATATAGATATGACAATATTTTAACTCTACTTATAGAATTTAAAAACTCAATTGTGGATATATAAAATATAATCCAAATTAAGATGTATACTAGTTAATAATAAGACAAGCTTAGATGGGATTTCATAAAGGATACCTTATGCGATATTGGCTTTTCGACTCAGTTTATTGACATTATTGCACAAAGTTGGCAAGGATGTAGTACTCAAATAATCTGAAATGGTTGTCTTACAGACTTCTTTTTACCTTCAAGAGGAATACGACAAGGGGACCCTTTTCTCCTTATTTGTTTGCCTTGTGCATGGAAAGATTATCACATGGCATTAACTTGCTAGCCGACACTGGTTTAGGGAAATCATTCCAATTCAAAAATGGAGGACTAACGAAATAGCATATACTTTTTGCAAATGACTTAAATTTATTTGCTGAAGCTTCGGAACAATAGCTAGATGTCATAATGCAAGTTTTTGACATGTTTGGTAGAAGCTTGGGGGAGAAGGTGAATCATAGTAAAATTGTCTTCTATTGTGCTCGAAATGCGTGTAATAATCTATTGCGCCACTTGGAACAGAGGTTAGGTTTCTCTCTAACACATGATTTAGGGACTTATCTAGACACTCCAATCATCCACGGTTGGAGATGTCTCAAGCATTATCAATATATTGTGGAAAGGGTACAAAAGAAGTTGACTGGGTGGAAAACCAATTCGTTATCCTTTGTTGGCCGCTTGACATTGTTTCAATCAATTTTGCTCTCATTGTCATACTATGTCATGCAAGCATTAGTAATACTTCAAGCTATCTATGAGAAAATAAAAAAAAAAGTATGATGTTTTTTTGGGGCTCCATGGGGTTAATAGGAAAATTCATCTTGTTAAATGGGCATAGATATGTAGGCCAAAAAAGTTTAGTGGCTTAAGAATTTGAAAATTGTGACAGATGAATGATGCTTTTCTTATCAAATTAGGGTGGTCCATCATTGACAACCCTCACAAACTATGGTTTGCATTATGAGAGTGAAATACAGAGTTATGATGGCAATGAGTCCTGAGGTTAAGAACATTCCTTGGGCTTTCCTCATATGGTGTTGGCTCATATTGGGTTTAGATGGAATTTGAGGAATCGACAAAATTGACTTCAAGATGAGCCTTTTAATAGACGCTATCTGTAAGACTTATTTCATCTTCATCACTCAATATACAAAAAAGGGATTATGCAAATAGCCTTAGGGATACAATGAATAACATCTAACTTTGTCTTTGCACTTTACGAGAGTAAACCGCTAGATATACTCTAGGGTTTGCAAAGTTGTTCTACCTTAAAGCCTACTTTCGGTAGCAAGTAGATTATAAGGAATTTGGATTCTTTTGATGGATGATAGGAACTAAAGTGTTTATGTTTACTTACAGAACATAACACTTTTATTGTTTATTAACTTTTCTTCTCTTGTCTTGTTTGTTTTTGGTCTGTCAAAATGGTTGGTAGTAAGTCTGTTATATAGACTTGCTAGTGTCTCTTCTTAAGGACACAAACTTTTCATTAAGGCATCTTTTTGCCTTAAAGATACCTTTGTGTTTTACAAGATACAATCTTTGGATAAAGGTATTGTTTCAATAATCACCTTATGAAAGGACAATAATTCATTCGATGAGATATAATCTTTGAGCTACAATATGAAAAGATAACTTTTCATAACCCAACTTTTGAGCTGTGGTGTTTTTTCAATTATCTCATAACTTTTGAATTGAAAAGTGTGTTTTTAATATGTCACTTTACTAAGAGATATAACTATTCACATGAAAAACTCATTTACAATCCAATAGTCACATTATGTCACTCTATGTGACTTAACCTTTGAGCTAAGATAGATTTCCATTATGTGAGACAACATTTTGTTTTGAAAATACACCAACATATGGCGGGACATTGATCGAGTTTTGCTTGCAATAGTGGAGTATGCTTGATGGTCAATTGGCTTGAGTAGAGAAGTAAATTTCTTGCATGATTATTGGACTACAAGAAGGAAGATTGCTGATTTTGTTAAGAATAATTGTTGACTCTATATGTTTTTTATGATAACAAAACATTTTTCATTCATTAATGTCTAACTTTATTAATTAAGTGTGTAGGATAAAGTAAATTCCCTCAATGAAATGAATAATTAAAAGCAAGATCATATCATAGATAGGCTAATCAATTAAAGTGAGAAAAATGGAAAGAAGTTGTGAAGAAAGCACTTTTGTAATTGATTATCATAAAGCCTTAATCAGCTAAGGAATGGTTAAGCTTTAAGTTAAAGCAAAACAGAAAAATATTAATCAGTTAACACTAGACTTAACTGATTAAGAATGTGTTGGATAAAGCAAAGTAGAGGTGTGCTAATTGGTTAAGGCGTAAGGTTAATTAGTTAGAGCACAAGACTTGAAAAATCTTCAAGTGCCAAAATGCAAATTCCTAGTGAAGGTGACCGTTGGATGGAGCCAAAATGAAGGAATGCAAATTCGAAGAATTTTTAATTGATTAGAGCTGGTGGTAATCGATTAAGGTTAAGGAAGTAAAGCTTCAACCAGTTAAAGAGAGAGTTAACCAGTTGAGGAAGTTTGTTGAAAAAAAGAAGCTTGGAGACAAAGATCTCTTAATCAGTTAGAGTCTCTTGTAATTAGTTAGAGCAAAAAATACAGCAGTAAGATAGTGTAAGATAGAGAAGCTGTAATCGATTAAAGCACCGAGAAGCTGTAATCGATTAGAGCTATCTGTAACCAATTAACAAAGCACTATCGGCCTATTTGAAAAGAGTTGCTAGAAGATAAAATAATGGCTAGAAATTGTCTCTAACTACTAGAATCAGTCTACCAAGTATTTAAAGCATTTCTAACATTCAAAAATCACATAGAGAAGCTACCAAGAGTGATTTTGAGCTAAAAACATCCAAAACCTTCTCTTAACACTTGTATTCCACTCCTATCTTTGTTAAAGTGTTTGTGTTGAAGCTTGTACAACTTAGATCAGTAAGGTGATCATTTGTAGCTCCTTTTATCTTCTATTTCTTGTTTACTTAAAGTGTGTGAGACACTTTAAGGGGTAGTCTAAGTTAGGGTAAGTTTAGGACTTGTTGTAAAAGAATTAGAGCTTGGGTTATAAGCTCACCTTGTAAAAGTTTGGTGGAAGCTGTTTATTTTACTAGTTTTAGTGAAGTGGATGTAGATCAGGTGGATCAAGCCACTATAAATATTGTGTTTTAATCCATACAAAGACTTTTCAAGCTTACATACTTTCCTTTCTTGACTAGGAAGACAAATTCTTCGAGTTCGTCCATATACACTTCTTCATCTAACTCACAATTTAGGAATGATGTTTTAACATCCATTTGGTGAATTACTATATTTTGTATAGATGCAAGTGCTATAAGCACTTTAATTGTAGCTATTCTTGCTACTGGTGCATATGTCCCAAAATAATCTACACCTTCTTTTTGTTAAAGCCCTTAACCACTAGCCTTGCTTTAAATTTATCTGTGATTCCATCAACTTTCCTTTTCTTTTTGAAAATCCATTTACAACATATTGGCTTAGAACTTGGTGGAAGGTCTACCAATTTCCAAGTTTTATTTCCAATTATCAAGTCCATCTCATCTTGTATTACTACCATCTAAAATGAAGCATTTTGAAACCTCATTGCCTCCTCATAAGTTTAAGGATCACCTTCATCTTAATCACATGTTTCTTCTCTTATATCTTCTACTAAGTACATGAGGAAATAGGATCCATATGTCTTTGCTTTTCTACATCTTTTGCTTCTTTAAAGCTCAATAGTTTTCTTATCATTTTCTGAAAGTTTATTACTTTCCATTACTAGTTCTTTAGGTCTTGGAATTGAATTGAATCTTGTTTCATTAAAGATTGCATCCTTTAATTCTATGACTATATTAATGGAATATGAATCATTGGGCTCAATCACCATGAACCGATATGCTTTACTATGTTCAGCATATCTTATGAATATTCATTTAATTTCTTTTTCACACAATTTCCTTTTCTTTGGTTCCGACACTTTTACTATGGCTCGACATCCCCAAATTCTTAAATAATTAAGGTTTGACTTTTTTCTTTTCCATAACTCATAAAAAGGTATTTTACTTCTTTTGTTTGGGATTATATTTAGTATATAGCAAGTCGTTAATAAGGCTTTGCCCCAAAATCCTTTTTCCAAACCCAAATTAAAAAGCAAAGCATTGATCATTTTTGTAAGAACTTGATTCTTACGTTTCACTACACCATTTTGTTCTGGTGCATATGGAGCAGTAATCTCATGCATAATACCAGTGTACTCAAAATACTTGGGATCATAATATTCACCTCCTCTATCACTTCGTACGCATTTGATATGCAATTCACAATGCAACTCAATTTCATTTTTATATATTCTAAATTTCTCCATTACTTCATCTTTAGCATGTAATAAGTAAACATGGCAATATCTAGAGAAGTCATCTATAAATGTTACAAAGTATTTCTTTCCACCAATAGATGGAGTACTATGCATGTCACAAACATCAAAATGTATTAATGCAAGCAATTTTGAGTTTCTTTCTATATAAGGAAACGAGCTTCTTGTGATTTTAGTAACCATGCATGTATTGCACATATCATTATTTCCATCAATATTAGGTATCAACTCTAAGTTAACCATATCATGCTTTCTTCTATAATGGATATGACCTAATCTATTACGCCATAAATTATACAATGCTACTTTAGTATCATGAACATTAAATGAGACATCAATATCAGTAGAACTAGTAGCATTCCTATTAATATTGAGCTTAAACATGTTTTTACATAAGTATCCACTTCCCACATATTGTCCACCTTTTGTAAAGAATAACTTATTTCCCTCAAATACTAATTTGAAGCCATACTTATTTAGCAAGCCACCTGACATAAGATTTTTCTTCTAACTTTTGGTATATAATAGACATTATTTAGCTCAAGTATTTTTTCAAAAGTAAACATGAGTTCCACGGTGCCTTTTCCTTTCACTTGTATAGTGGAGGAATTTCCCATGTACAACATGGTTCCATCATTAACCACTGCCAAGGAGTTGAAGAAACTCTTATCCTTACATACAAGCTTAGTTGCACCAATGCCAATCCACCATACTTCATCATCTTGGAGAAGATTGACCTCGAAAATCATAGCAACAAACTTGTTGTTGTTCACATTTTATGTCTTTTATTTCAAAAGTCTACATTTTGTCTTGAATTGTCCAAAGAATGGGCCTTTTTTGTTCTTTTGATCTTATGACTTTTGTTGTTCATATCAACAGAATGTTTTCTTTTGTTGTATGAAACCGGCTTGTTTGATGATTTGTGTTCCATTATATGGACCTTTGAAGTTTCAAGATTCTTTCCATTCGAATCCTTTTCTTTTCCACATCTTGCTTGACTTTTTCTTGTTTGCGATAATCTTCTTTTATTCGAAGATTATTACTAAGGTCCTTGAGAGACATCTCTTCTTTCTTATGTTTTAGGGTTTTCTTAATGTCTTTCCATAAACAGGGAAGTTTATCAATTATCGAAGACACCAAAAATAGCTTTATCTATATTAAAATTATATTGCTAAAAGCTATTAAGCATGCATTAAAGCTCATAAAATTGATTCATAACAAAATGATAATCTATGCATGTGACAAAATACTTCTTTCTAACCAATGTGCTTTTATTATGCCTATCACACACAGTTTCATTCATATCAAGTAAGGAAAGAAAACTTATTTTATAATCCGATATAGAAACATTTTTCCACAAACAAATCCGGTTCATAGATCTTTCTTTGTTAACATCAAACCGATCTAACTTTTTCCAACAAATAAAGTTTCCTTCTTCAATGCGGTCTAGGTTGACAATGTTGGTAACTATCTCTTTTAGTGAAGTCATTTTGAATTCCAATTCCACGAAATATAAATTTTAAAACTATTGGTGCATATGGGGTTTAGTTGGAATTCAAGGAATTAGCAAACTTGACTTCAAGGTGAGCCTTTTAATAGATGTTATCTTCAAGACCTATTTTGCCCTACTACTCAGTATGCAGAAGGGGAATTATGTGAATAGCCGAAGAAATACAATGTAGCCAACGTCTAACTTCGTCTTTACACTTTACGAGAGCAGGCTGCTAGATACACTTGAGGATTTGCAAAGTTGTTTAGTCTTAAAGCTTACTTTCTACAACAAGTAGATTATAAAGAATTTGGATTCCTTTGATAGATGATGAGAACTAAAGTGTTTATGTTTATTTGCAGAACATAACACTTCTATTGCTTCTTAACTTTTTTGCTTTTGTCTTGTTTGTTTTTTGTGTTTCAAAATGGTTGGTAGTAAGTCCCTTGTATAGGCTTGCACGTGTTTCTTGTCGAAAACATAACCCTTTTATTAAGGCACCTTTTTGTCTTAAAGATACTTTTACATTCTACAAGATACAATCCTTGAATAAAGGTATTGTTTCAATAATCACCTTATGAAATGACAATCATTCATTCCATAAGACATAATCTTTGAGCTACAATATGAAAATATAACGTTTCATGTCTAAACTTCTAAGTTATGACATTTTTCCAATTGTCTCATAACTTTTGGATTTGGAAGTGTGTTTTTAATATGTCACTTTACTGAGGGACATAACTAGTCACATGAAAAACTTACAACTGAATAGTCACATTATGTCACTTTCTGTGACATAACCTTTGAGTTAACATAGTTTTTCATTATATGAGACAATATTTTATTTTGAAACACACCAACATATGGCAGGGCATTGATCGAGTTTTGCTTACAATAGTGGAGAATACTCGATGGTCAATTGGCTTGTGTAAAGAAGTAAATTTCTAGTATGATTATTGGACTATAAGAGGGAGGATTATTGATATTGTTAAGAATAACTGTTGACTCCATATGTTTTTTATGATAACAAAACATTTTTCATTCATTATTGTCTAACTTTATTAATTAAGTGTGCAGAATAAAGTAAATTCCCTCAATGAAACGAATGATTAAAAGCAAGATCATATCATAGATAAGCCAATCAATTAAAGTGAGAAAAATGGAAAGAATTTGTGCAGATAACGCTTCTGTAACTTATTATCAAATAGCCTTAATCAGCTAAGGAATGGTTAGGCTATAAGTTAAAGCAAAACAAAAAAATGTTAATTAGTTAACGCTAGACTTCATTGATTAAAAAAGTGCTAGACAAAGTAAAGTAGAGGTGTGTTAATCGGTTAAGGTGTGGGGTTAATCGGTTAGAGCACAAGACTTGAAGAATCTTCAAGTGCCAAAATTCAAATTTCTAAGGAAGGTGATCGTTGGATGGAGTGAAAATGAAAGAGTGCAAATTCGAAGAATTTTTAATTGATTAGAGTTGGTGGTAATCGATTAAGGCCAAATGAAGTGAAGCTTCAATTAGTTAAAGGGAGAGCTAACCTGTCAGAGCAAGTTTGCTGAAGAAAAGAACCTTCGAGACGAAGATCTCTTAATCGATTAGAGTCTCTTGTAATTAGTTAAAGCAAAAAATACAACAGTAAGATAGTGCAAGGCAGAGAAGCTATAATCGATTAGAGCTGTCTGTAACCAAAACAAAACACTGTCTGCCTATTTGAAAAGAGCCGCTAGAAGATAAAATAATAGCTAGTAATGGCTAGAAACTATCTCTAATGACTAAAATCAGTCTAGCAAGTATTTAAAGCCTCTCTAACATTCGAAAATCACATAAAGAAGCTACCAAGAGTGATTTTGAGCTAAAAACATCCAAAAACCATCATTTGACACTTGTATTCCACTATTATCTTTGAAAAAGTATTTGTGTTGAAGCTTGTACAATTTAGATCAGTAAGGTGATCATTTGTACCTCATTTTATCTTCTATTTCTTGTTTACTTAGAGTGTGTGAAACACTTTAAGGGGTAGTCTAAGTTAGGGTAAGCTTAGGACTTATTGTAAAAGAATTAAAGCTTGGGTTAGAGGCTCACCTTGTAAAAGTTTGGTGAAAGTTGTTAATTTCACTGGTTTTAGTGAAGTGGATGTAAACCAAGTGAACCGAACCACTATAAATATTGTGTTTTGTGCACTTCTCTTAACCTTCTTTTACTTGATGTTTGCTAATCTCAACAAGTTTTCAAACCATCCATCTTAAATCTTCCAAATGGATTTTAAATTTCAAAAGTTACCTTCAAAAATATTTTTAAGTGCTATTCACCCCCTCTTTAGCACTCCTTTTAAGACCAACAAGTGATATCAGAGCCTAACCCTTGATTTTAAAGGTTTAACATCTTAAAGGTATGATCCAATGGTTGTTCATAATTTTAATGTGGCTGAGGTTCAATCCACAAATAGGCTTTCTCTATTTTATGGAACAAACTACTGATTTTAGAGTATTAAGATCTCTATCTACATAAGGACTGTTGATTATGAAATGTGAAATGTCATCACTAGTAGTCCTTATGTTCCTTCGAAAATTGATCTTGTAACTGGTAAGAAAATTCTCAACACTAGAAATGAGAAAAGTACAAATAAACTTCAAAGCGATAAACATTCTCTATTGTGCATTAAATTTTGATGAGTTCAACAAAGTTTCTACTTGTACAAAAGCTAAAGAAATCTAGGAGAAGATGAAGATCATTCATAAAGGGACTTCACAAGTTAAGGAGTCAGAGATTGCTCTTTTTACTCACAGCTACGTGATGTTCAGGATGGAACTAGGAGAAGACATCAAAACCACATATGATCGGTTCACCAACATTGTCAACAAGCTCAAGCAACTTGGGAAGGAAATTCCTAAACATGAAGTGGTAAAGAGGTTGCTTAAAAGCTTATCAAAGGCTTGGAAGGTAAAGGTGACAGCAATTCCAGAAGCCAAAGATCTTAATGTCATCACCCTAGATGAGATATATGGCTCACTCCTAATTTATGAGCAAGAGAGGAAGGAAAAAAAAGAAAGGAAAGAAACTAAGGAAGAAATAGAAGTAAGAGCTAACATTTGCTTAATGGCCAAAGATGAAGAACTTGAGGTAATTTCTGATTTATCTAATATTTCCTTTGATAAATTTCAAGATGAGTATGATTGTTTATATGCTGAATTTGAGAGGTTAGCTTTAAAGTATAAGGTTTTGAAAAAGAAAGCTTTATCTTTAGATGATGAATGAGAAAAGATTAAATGTGATTTCAAATCTGCTTTTGATTAAAGAAATGTTTTTCAAATTAAGCTGGAGCAATCCAAAACAGATTTTGAATCTATGAAGTTGGAACTAGAGAGCAAAAATGAGGCCTTGCAAAAGTCATTGGATGAGAATATTACTCTTAAAGCGTAAATAGAAGTGGGATCAAAATTGAAGTAATACAAAGAACAAAAATAAAAAATAAATGTTATTTTAGAAGGAAAAATGATGCATTTTGATTTCATTGTTATGCTTATGGCAAGAAAGGTCATATCTTTTATGATTGTTATTGTAAGGGTAATAACCTCCTTAAAACTAAGGTGGTTTAGGTGCCTAAAGGTTTTTATGTGCTTACTAAACCTCAAGGACTTATCAAAGTATAGGTACCTTTGAAAAAAAAAGGAACAATTATTTTGTAGGTTGAGCAAGAGTAAAAGGAATAATGTTTGAAAGCTCAACCAAAGGAGAAACAACCTTGGTACTTGGATAATGGATGCTCAAGGCATATGACCATAAATAAGAATTTGTTTGTCAAGCTTGATAGAAATACAAGCGGTAGTGCCTCTTTTGGTTACAACTCTGAAGGTATCAACCAAGGAATTGAAACCATTGGTAACACTTTTTAAACTATAATCAAGCATGTTTCATTTGTTGAAAGTCTAAAGTATAACTTGTTAAGCATTAGTCAAATTCGTGATAGAGGATTTGGAATTTGCTTTGATTGTCATGTATGCCATGTGATTGACATTGACACTAACAAAGTTGTATCCATTGGCATAAGATTTGAAAATGCTTAAGTGAATTTTCTTGATGAAATTAATATCCAAAATGAGTCTTGTCTTATGGCCAATGATGTGTGTGATAGTTGACTGTGGCATCAAAGAATAAGACATTTTCAAATATTAAAAAAAAAAGGATTTGGCTATTAAACTGTCAAAGATTTCTTTTTAAAATGATAAAGTTTATGATGCATGTTAATTTGAAAAACAAGTAAAAAGTTCTTTTAAATCAAAGACAGTGATTTCAACTTGTAGACCATTTGAACTATTGCACATTGACTTGTTTGGACCTATTGATGTTATTAGCATGAGGGCAAGTCATATGGTTTTGTTATTATTGATGATTACTTTAGGCATACTTGGTTGTATTTCTTTGCTTAAAAAGATGATGCATTGCATGCTTTTGTTAAACATTGCTAGAAAGTGCAAAATGAGAAAGGCGTTTCCATTGTTAGCATTAGAAGTGACCATGGTGGTGAATTTGAAATATTTTGCGATAAACATGGCTTTGATCACAATTTTTCAACCCCTAAAACTGCACAATAAAATGGAGTTGTAGAGAAAAAATAGGAAATTGAAGGAAATGACAAGAACAATACTTTGAGAAAATAATTTTTCAAAATACTTTTGGACTGAGGCTATAAACAAAGCCTCCTTCATTTTAAATAGCGTTTCCATTAGGGTTATGATTTGAAAAGTCCCTTATGAACTTTACAAAGGAAAAAAACCAAACATTTCACATTTAAAGAGTTTTGGATGCACATTCTTTATTTTAAAAAATGAAAAACACACCTTGGGAAAGTTTGATGCTAAGAGTAAAGAAGCTATTTTCTTAGGTTATGCAATTAATTCTAAAGCTTATAGATTGTTTAATAAAAAAAATTAGTTATAGAAGAATTTATTCATATTATTTTTTATGAGATTAATGTTGCACCAAGAAAGGTAGTGTATGATGATTATGCAGATGATATTAAGGAGAAAATGAAATAGATGAACTTCAAGAACAAAGAAGATAAAGTAAATTAACAGTTTTGACGATAACAAAGCATTTCTCATTCATTAATGCCTAACTTTATTAATTAAGTGTGCAGAATAAAGGGAATTCCCTCAATGAAATGAATGATTAAAAGCAAGATCATATCATAAATAGGCTAATCAATTAAAGTGAGAAAGATGGAAAAAATTTGTGAAGATAAGGCTTTTGCAACTGATTATCAAAAAGCTTTAATTAACTAAGGAATGGCTAGGCTATAAGTTAAAGCAGAACAAAAAAATGTTAATCAGTTAACACCAGACTTAACTGGTTAAGAAGGTGCTGGACAAAGCAAAGTAGAGGTGTGCTAATCGGTTAAGGTGTGGGATTAATCAATTAGAGCACAAGACTTGAAGAATCTTTAAGCGCCAAAATTCAAATTCAAATTCAAAGTGAAGGTGACTGTGAATGGAGCCAAAACGAAAGAGTGTAAATTCAAAGAATTTTTAATTGATTAGACTTGGTGGTAATCGGTTAAGGCTAAAGAAAGTAAAGCTCCAATCAATTAAGGGGAGAGTTAACCAATTAGAGAAAGTTTGCTGAAGAAGAAAAGCCTAAAGACAAAGATCTTTTAATCAGTTAGAGTCTCTGTAATCGATTAGAGTAGAGAACACAACAGTAAGATAGTGCAAGGCAAAAAAGCTAAAATCGATTAGAACTGCTTGTAACCAATTAACATAACACTATCTACCTATTTGAAAAGAGCCATTAGAAGATAAAATAATGGTTAGAAACTATCTCTAACAGCTAGAATCAGTCTCTCAAGTGTTTAAAGCCTTTCCAACAGTCAAAAATCACATAAAGAAGCTAGTAAAAGTATTTTGAGCTTAAAACATTCAAAAACCTTCTCTTAACACTTGTATTCCACTCTTATCTTTGTAAAAATGTTTATGCTGAAGCTTGTACAACTTAAATCAGTAAGGTTTTCATTTGTACCTCTTTTTATCTTCTATTTTTTGTTTACTTAGAGTGTGTGAGACACTTTAAAGGATAGTTTAAGCTAAGGTAAGCTTAGGACTTGTTGTAAAAGAATTGGAACTTGAGTTAGAAACTCACCTTGTAAAAGCTTGATGGAAGCTATTAATTCTACTGGTTTTAGTGAAGTTGGATTGAAAATCCTTGATTAGGAACATCAAGGAAGTGGATGTAGGTCAGGTGGACTGAGCCACTATAAATATTGTGTTTTGTCTACTTCTATTAATCTCTTTTTACTTGTTTGCTAATCTCAATAAATTTTCAAACCATCCATCTTAAATCTTTCAAACGAATTTTAAATTTCAAGAGCTCCCCTTAAAAATATTTTTAAGTGCTATTCACCCCTTCTACCACTCTTTTGGGGACCAACAATAACATCCCTTAAGATGAAATAAATAAACCAATGAGTGCTTATATTGATGAAAATGGTGTTTGAGACCTTCAAATAGTGTCAAGTTTCATCCCATAAGAAGCAACAAATTATATCTTGGCTCAAAAACCTTCTAGTCTAAATGCGTGCGAAGATAGAGTATTTTGGGCAGCAACACAAATTGAAAAAAATTATAGTTAAATCAACATACAACTATATTGCAAGCCTCAACCATTTAATGGAGAATCAGATTTGGAGAGTAATTTGGAAGTGGCCTAATGCTAATTCCACGTATACTTTTTTTATGGTTGGCATACAAAGATTGTTTTTGAACCATCTTGGAACGATCACATCATCATTTTTCTAGAAATTCTTTTTGCACTATGCAATATAGAAGATAAGTCGGTTATCCATGTTATTTACGACTGCCCTCTCGCTAAAACTGTTTGGGATTCTTTTGTTCTTGTTAATCTTCATGGTCTTTTGACAACTAGATTATGCTTGGTTGGTTTTACCAGAATCTTAGGGGGGAGGTTTTCTTGTCTTGCAATACCCATGGTGGTGTGTCGTTTGGGGTCGTTGTGTGGTCTCTTTAGAAGTGGAGGAATGAATCAGTATTTAACCACCACAACATATTTACTTCCAAAAAGATCATCCTCATTAAAAAGTATCTTGAAGATACTATTCATTCTTGGTTGTACTTTATTCCCACAGATGCTGGTGTCAATAGATCTCGTGTGGAGTTGTTGATTGGATGGTCTCCGCAACCTCAAGATTGGTTGCTAATCAACACTAATAAAGCTCATTGAACTTCATGCCATCAATCCATTGCAGGAGTTGTTATTCTTTACCATTTTGGGAATTGAAAATGTGGTTTCTTAGTCAATCTTAAAAACTGTTCTCCATATCGAGCAGAATTATGGAGTGGTTATTGAGGTTTGTCAATGGCACAGGATGAGGGGTGTTGTAAAGTGATCTTGGCTATGGATAACAAAACTGTTGTAAAAGTGATTCAAATGGAAACAGATGAACTAAATACTAATTTAAATTTGACTTTGGTTATTAAAGATTTCTTAAGGAAAGAATGACAAATAAGTATCATTCATGTGTATCGTGGATCCAATCGTTTGGCAGATTTTCTTATGATTATGCCTTTTCAATATCCTTTTGGCAGAAAGCTTTTCAGGGATCCTTTAAGGGACAGTGCTTCAATTTTATTAAGCGATGTTATAGAAATTTCATTCCCATGCATTATTTTAATATATATGTATTATTTTTATTTCCTTATACAAAAGTAATAATATTGATGTAAATGTTTGCTTTTTAGGGTTAGATTAATCTTACCAATGGATCCTAAACTTTTTATTTTCACTTTTTTAAAAAATGCTTTTTATCAACGGAGTCATTTTTGTTGATAAAAATCCATCGATAGTTATTGACGAAATACCAAACAATTGCTAAACAACAGGTGACAAGCATGTTACCAATGAAATATCGACGGATCATTGATGGAATTTATCGACGAAAGTGGATCCAACGGTAAGTAAGTCCAATGCTAATTTTAGCTTGGCAATTAGGAATAAAATGCACATTTATTAAAAAAATTGTAACTTAAGTAGGGTCTTAATTAGTAATTATCTAGATAATGGAATAATTAATATTCTTCAGTAAGGAATTAATTTAATTAAAGAATTAATTAAATACTTAACTAATTTGTTTACTAAGTACTTTGTGTTAATTACATTATAATATTATTTAACAGAAAATAAATTATTAATGTAAGTATATGAACAAAAATCTGAAATGTAATAAAAAATTTGCAATTAAATTAAATTAGAAAAACATAAATTTTCAATTAATTGTTTAATTGTAACTTATATAATTACATTAGTAATATATTACTGTAATTTAATTATATAAATTTGTAATTAATAGTGTTAAATTAATAATTAATAATTTATTTTTCATAAAAATTAACAATGTTAGTAATTAATATTATTAAATTTCATAAAACTTTTATAACTTAATATACTGAAATTTGTGTTAATGTTGTAAAGGAATTAGGAAAATTTCATAAAATTAAAATTTTGTACGTCTATTATATAAATGATTAATTACTAGTGTTCAATTACTAATTAATATTATATAATTTCATAAAAATTATATAATTAGTAGTTTTACGTTGTATAATTTAATATTGTTAAAGTAATAAAAAGTTATAATTTAATAATATAAAAATGTTAAACTAGATAATTATATAATTATTATTGTTAGTAATTAAGAATTAATATTGTTAGTAACTAATATTGTTAAATTACATAAAATTTTTATAATTTAATCTTAATTTGAAAAATTGTTATAAGTTAATTCTATAAATTAATATTGTAATGTAATATCGTGAATTTCATACTCATAGTAGTAGTTAGATAAAAAGCAATTCTTTAAATCAATCAAAGTTTGCATGAAGTAATAGCAGCAATAATTAAGGTGTTTCTTTTACATTTTATAATAGACGACATCATCAGTTTGTTATAATTATTAGAATGGAATGAAATAGATCTTGGATATATTCTCGAGTAGATTCACGTGGATTCATTAGGATGGAATTTGTGAATGGCATCGAAGAAATTTTTTTTTTGCCTTCAATCAAGATAAATAGTAAGCTCTTAATTGCTGATAAGGTTTGGAAGCACCTTTTCTATAAAAGGTTTCATTAGTGCATACACAATATGGGATTCACATGGTGAATTATTCCATGTCGGATAATCATCGAGAAGTGGTGATGATAATGTTGAAGAAGTAGTTAATGAAGTTGGAGTAGAAAATCCATATGCTCGAATGATTATGGATGTTTTACGTCTAGAATTTGAATTCAATGTCAAAAATTAAAATGAAGCGATGGTTCATGAAAAAGATCCTAATCCAAACGCTTCAACTTTTTATTCATTGTTAAATGATGTGGATGCACCTTTGTGGTTTGGTTGCATGAAGCATACAAAATTATCATTAGTGGCATAACTATTGAATGTCAAGTCAATGTTTAAGATTAATGAGTCTTGTTTTAATTGTCTCATGCATCTAGTGAAGAAGATATTGTGATCAGGTGAAGCTTTATCAAAAAACTTCTATCAAATGAAGTCCAAGCTCAATAAACTTTGAGTCGTTTATGTTAAAATCCATGCATGTAAGAACAATTGCATGTTATTTTATAAAAACGATATCAAATTGTCTTATTGCTTAAGTTGTGGTCATCCTTGGTATAAACTGAGTAAATAAAGTGGAGGAAGGAAAAGAAAATTTCGTATAAGATTTTGTGTTACCTTCCCCCTATATCGAGATTACAGAGGCTTTATATGTCAGAAACAATCATAGAACACACCACATGGCATGCCACTAATTAATCTACTGATGAAGTTCTTAGACATCCTGTTGATGGTGAGGCTTGACAACACTTTAATTGCACTCATCAGTCTTTTAAGGTAGAGTTTCATAGTGTAAGACTCAATTATATTTAGATGGTTTCAATCCATTTGAATCGACTACGAAATCATATTTTGTGTCCCTAGTAATGCTCACTATGTATAGCTTACCTCCATGGATGTGCATGAGACAATCATATATCTTTCTTAATATGGTAATCTTGGGGAAGATAAGTTTGAAACAAAACATCAATGTTTTCCTGCGACCTTCGATAGATATGTTGAAAGTATTATGGGACGAAGGTGTTAAGACACATGATGCTTTTAGGAAACAAAATTTTATTTTATGAGTAGCACTTTTATGGATAATTAATTATTTTCTTGCATATGGTATATTGTCCAGATGGAGTACTCATGGACATTTATCATCCTTATTGCATGGAATAAGGGAAAAGTTTCATTTTGAAGTATGGGAAGAAGCCTTATTTTTTATATTGTCATCGACAATTTTTGCCAATTGACCATCCTTTTCATTAACAAAGAGATAATTTTAAAAACATGTTGAACATGACTTTCCAATTCCTTGATTATCCGTCAAAGAGATTTTGGAATGGTTAGATTTAATTCATAATTAATATCACATATGGGATAAAGGTTGGTGGCCACAAGCTTCTGGGTTTCGGTCAAACTCATAAGTGGGTGAAGTAGAGCATTTTTTGGTAGTTACCTTACTGGAATACGAATCTCATTTGTCATAACTTGGATGTGATGCATATTGAATGTAATGTGTTTGAGAATAAATTCAATAAAAAGAGAAGGCTATCAACGCAAGGACTTCACAACAGAAGATGAAACTTTTATATTTTCACTAAAACCGCCATCAACACACACATGGGAATCTCAAAATTTGTGGCTTTTGCCATTTGTCTCTTGAATATCCCAAGCACTATGAAATCATTGATTTACTATTTTTGCTTAACTTGGATTCTTAAAAAAAGATGATTTAGAACTAGATGTGCTATAAGACATTCAGATGGATCATATTTCAATAAACCTTCCAGCAGGTCTGCAAGTAAATATTTTGAGATCTCTACATGTTGTGATACCATATTTTTCAAACTATCAAGCTTGAAGGAACAGTGTTTGCATAATAATTTCATTTTAGTAGTTAGTAGGGTAAAGAGGATTATCAAGACGATGTGGATTCATTAATGTGTACCCCTAATAATGAAACAAAAAAGAATGAATTTTAGGTGATTGTCTTACACCGAATTCATAATAGAGTATATAATGAGGTGTGAGAAGAGATTTTTTTTGAAAGAAAAGGCTGGATTGCTTTCCAAATTGAATCAAATATTTTTATTTGTACAACAAAATTGCTTATCTAATGTTAACAGAAAAGATAATAATTTGCTTCCCTTCACTCTTATTATCCTAATAAAGACCTTAACTTCCTTCTTTCTTTTATTTTGAGCACATCTTTTGACCAATTCAAATAACAACTTTACCCTTTACTTCCCTTAAATTCAATAAAGAAAAAAAGGTATCGATACATGGACTTCAAAACAAAAGATGCAACTTTTATATTTTCACTAAAACCAACATCAACACATACATGGGAATCTCAAAATTTGTGGCATTTGCCATTTCTCTCCTGGATATCCCAAGCACTATGAAATCATTGATTTACTATTTTTTCTTAACTTGGATTCTTAAGAAAATGATGATTTAGAGCTTGATGTGTTGTGAAACGTTCAGATGGATCATATTTCAATAAACATTCCAACAGGTCTATGAGTGAATATCTTGAGCTCTATACTGTTGTGATACCAAAAAGTCTGTGAGTGAAAATCTCAACATGTGGGAGGAGATTTTAATACAGTTCAAAATGAAGAAGAAAAAATTGGAAGATGTGATGTCACAAGGTCAACTAAAGCCTTTGAAGATTTTATACCAAGCATTGTTTTGGTGGATTTACTTATGTTTGGTAGACAATTTACATGGTGCAACATAAAGGAAGAGGCTATTTTTTGCAAGTTAGATAGATTTCTTATTAGCAATAACTGGCTAGAATGCTATTTGGATATTTTATAAAAATGTTTACCATGTTTGATATCTTACCACAATTTGGTGATAATGGGAGTGAAGGACACAAATTGGGGACCAAAGCCATTTAAGGTCTTTAATTATTGGTTAGAAGGAAGCAATTTCCAGTAACTGATTGAAGAAAACTAGGAATGAGGTGAAAATGGGCAGCTCAAGTAGTCTTTCACTTTGGTGGGGTCTTAAATATTTAAGGCTTTTCGTTTGAAATTGGTAACAGAGAACTTTTGGAGAGATTCATTGCAGAATAAAAATACTAGAGAGTGAGTTGCATAATTTGGATGCAGAATAGTATTCCATAATGAGAGATTTTGGAAAACATGAAATTAGTATGCAAAAAAGAATAGAATTGTAGTCTCTATATCGAATTAAAGAACGAAAATGGAAGTAGAAGTCAAGGGTCGAATGGGTCAACGATGGAGACATAAATATAAAATATTTTCATGCTATGGTATCGACTAGAAGGAGATCAAACAAAATTGTCAATCTCAGAATTAATGATTAGTTGATTAAGGAACCATTGAAATAAAAAAAAAAGATTACTAAGCACATCACACTATTGTATGGGAATAGAAAAATAATGAAACTTGTTGATATGGACTATGGAATATGAAGTTTGAAGAGTAAATCAACAGAGGCTTTAAAGGCGTCTTTCACTGAGAATGAGGTTTAGGAAATCTTGCATGACTATGATGGTAATAAGGCGCCTGGTCCAAATGGATATAATTTTAATTTTCTTAAATCGCAATGGGGGATTGTAAAGCATGAAGTGATAAAGTTAATGAGACTTTCATTACATTAATCCCAAAGGTGAAGAACCTCATTATAGTAAGTGAGTATCGTCGAATCAGTTTGGTGGGTATTGTTTATAAATGTTGAAGATTCGGTGATTTCAACTGGTAAAGGTTGAAGAAGAATGAATTTGGACGCAAAACAGCTATTGGCTGAAAGAAAGAAGGTAGGAAGGATACTATGTCGTATTGATTATTTACTTAAATGAAACGTTTTGTTGTTATGTCATTTTGTTTCTTCAGTTTTTGTTGTGGCTCAGACACCAGTTTCTTATGTCATTTTTGTTTAATCTGTTAAGGCTTTTAGTCTCGTTTTTCTTTCTTTTTTCATAGTTGTTGGGCTTAGTTGTTGCAGTGCACAAGATCCAATGTCTGGAATTCTGTGCACAACTATGTGGCACAGCGAGGTGTTTTCTCCAATGTCGAATCTTAAGGCACGGTTACCTCGATGCTTATATATATGAATATAGAAATATAGATGGTCGGTTTTTTCCCAAATTTTTTTCTGATGCTTCTTATTTTTCCTCTGTTTTCTGGTTTTTGTTAGCTGTGTTCTTGGTGAGCTTGAACTTTCTCATTCTTTAGAGAATTCTACAATAAAATACATGCTAAGGTTTTAGCTAATAGGTTGAAAAAAGTGATAAGAGAAATAATTGGGATGCATAAATTTGCCTTTGTTAAGGGTAGACAACTCTTAGATTGCTTCTTGATAGCAAATGAGATATTGATATGTTACGAAAAAATGAGGAGGGAGGTTTGCTACTTAAAGTGGATTTTGAGAGTGTATGATAATGCATGTTGGGATGTTCTTGATTTAATGATGCTTAAAAGGGGTTTTGGGAAGAAATGGCGTAATTGTATCACAGTGTGTTGCAATGGTATTATTCTCGATTTTGGTCAATGGCTCACCTACTAAGCTTATAAATTACAAAGAGGGCTTTGTTAAGGCTGCCCATTATCTCCATTCCTACTCAACATTGTGGCTGAAGCTTCTAGTTGTCTCATGATTAAAGTTGGGAAGGAGCAGAAATGCAACAATATTCCCATTAGCGAAATAGGTTTGAGCCTTTCACACTCTTCTTTTTTATGAGCCTAATCTAGAATATTTATTGAATTTGAAAAGAGTGTTAAATGCTTTCAGATTGTTTCGGGATTGAAAATCAATTCCAAGAAAAGTAACCTTTTTGGAGTGGGTAGTGATGCGGACTTATTAAAGAGATAGGCAATAAGAATTTGATGTAAGCCTTTTCCCAACAAATTATTTTAGCTTCCCTTTAGGGGCCATTCAAGCATCGAGGAAATATGGAAGCTTATGGTGGATTGTTTTAAAGCTAAATTAGATGGGTGGAAAGGTAAAATGCTCTCAATTTGCGATCAAGGTACTTTAATAAAATTAGTGCTAAGTAGTTTACTGATTTTTTTCATGTCATTGTTCAAATTGCCTTCAGGGGTTAAAACAGAATTAGAAAAAATCCAAAGGAGATTCTTATAAGGGGGAAATGATATGAAGAGGAAGATACATTATATTAATTGGGATGCAATTTTCCAACACAAAGATTTAGGTGGACTTGGTCTAGTTGATTTGGAAATAAAAAATCAAGCACTGCTTCATAAATGGCTATGGTGATGTGGAAATGAGCAGGATAGCCTATGGAGAGAAATCTTTTAGCAAAGAATGATTATGTGTTGAATGCCCTTTGGCCCGACACTGATGTTACATGTAAAAGTTCTAATCTTTGGAAAAATATTATTTCACCATTATTGCCTATTGATAAATTCTTTTTGCAGGTTTCAGCAAATTTTGGAATTGTTGTACGTAATGCGCTTTCAATAGTGTTTCGGTAAGATGAATGGATAGTAGGATTCATTCTTAAGAGAAACTTTCCACATATCTTTGCATTGTCAACCAACAAAGATGGTAGGTTATGTGATTTTAGAGAATGGCAAGATAATGTATGGCAATAGAAAATTGTACTTTGACAACAATTAGTTGGGTGGGAATTCGAGTAGTGGAGTGGACTTTCAAGTTAGCCACAAGAACATACAATTAGTGATTCCATGCTAGATGGCGTCACTTGGAAGCCTACTACAAGTGGAAAATACTCTCCTTAATCCTTATGTCGACTAGTGACAACCATACAGTGTGACAGCACAAAGCTTTGGCGCATGGTTTAGATGGGCTACACATCTTTCAGAGTAGAAATATTTGTTCAGCAACTAATGTAAGGAAAGATAACAGTGAAACATGAGCTTGGAAAATGAGGATTGATTGGAGAAGAGCAGACAATTTGTCCTGTATGCACGCAATGCAGAAAAACAGTAGAGAATCTATTATTTACTTGTAGTGAATCTTGGAAGGTATGGAATTTGTGGTATTTTGAATGGAATTTTAGTTGGGTGACACGTAACAATCCTCAAACTTTCTTCTGGCTATGGAGATCAATCAATTTTAGCAAAATAAATATAATATTTGAACCATGACCTTCTTTGCAATTACATGGTCGTTGTGGCTTTTCCGAAATGGTATGATCTCAATACAAAAAACAACTTTTACCGACAAAAAATTTTTTATCGGTAAAATTTGTCAGCAGTTACTGACGTAGTTGTCTCCTATTTGTTACTAACAGAATAAATCAACGGAATGCATTTTGTTGGTATTCCATCGACAATCCAGTGGCGCAAAGCAAATGAAAGGCACAGTAAGATTACCGACCAAGAAATTCCATCGGTAAAGGAGTTACTGACAAAATTTACCGACCAAAACTATCGACGAAACGTCCAGTTGCGGAGATATGAAAATGTCGACAGAATTATTAACAAAATTTCTGTCGATAATGCCTTTGGTTAAAAAATTTAGCGATCAACTTACCGATGAAATTTTCGTTGATATTTTTATGGCTCGCTTTTCAGAATTATCTGCCTACAAAACCTTTCAAAAGATAGTGGAATTTGTATTTCGTTGAGAGTAGTCTTTGCTGTTGGTGTAATTCTTCTATTGAATATAGAAATCATCTATTTCTTTGATGTTCACGGACTTAGGTGTTTGGGGAAATATTCTGGAAAGGTAGGAAGTGTTGGAATTAATGTTTGCATGTGACAAGTGGACAAAATGACAAGTGACAGTTCACTTGGATATCCTACATGTTTGTGTGTGTTTTGCTTAGTGTTGAAGACTACTACGTGTAGCTATGCATGTCACTGTGATAAACATGCTTTACACTTGTTTCTCATGTATTAACAAGTGTTATATCTGTTGATGACTTGTGTCAATGAAGCTATGTATATATTTGTTGAATATGAATGAAACTAGTGTGGCCTTCTCTCTTTGTCTACTCTGTTTTAGAGATATAAAACAGGGGCTGCATCCAGCAGCCATTTTTCTCTCTTTTTCCCAAAATTATAACATGGTATCAGAGCACAATTTGAGTTCTTGAAGGACCAAAACTCTGAATATCACCACAACCCTCCAAACAATAACCCACCGTTGGAGCATGGCAAATAGCAGTATCTTCTCTCATCAAACATCACCATTAAGTGAGTTTGAGGTCCTTAAGATGAAGGACAATAAAGTGATGAAGGTCTGCAGAGATGAGCTAATGTAAACAACAAATCAGGTGAGATTGTTGGATGAGAATATTCCAGGTAAAAGTGTTGTGGAGAAAGTCTTTGAAAATGCTTTAAGTGCAAAATTCAAAGGCAAAGTCATGTTTGAGACAACACCAAGAAAGGAACCTGGTGAGTCAAAGGAGAAAGAAAAGAAAGGTCATCAACACAACAAGTCTCAGCTCAAGAAGAACAAGTTTCAGATTTGTTCACACAAGTAAGGAACAGTAGCACAGACTACTATTGCAGTTGAGTATATGGTAGCTGTTATAGCTGCAAACCAAGCCACATGGATGAGGAAAGTACCCTCCACTTTGGAATGCCTCAAACAAAACCAACTGAGCTGTTCGTGGATAATAAATCAACAATCACTGTTGCCAAAAATCCAGTCTTCTATGGAAGAACAAAACACATCAGTGTCAAGTATTATCTATCGAGTGATGGTGAAAAATGTGGTGAAGTGCTCATTGCTCACTTTAGTTTTAAAGAACAGTTCACTGACATGTTGACCAAATCACTGAGCAAGGCAAAGTTCAACTATCACAAAGATCAACTAAAGATTCTCCATACAAGCATTAAGGGGGAATGTTGGAATTAATGCTTACATGTGACAAGTGGACAAAATGACAAGTGACGGTCCACTTTGATATCCTGCATGTTTGTGTGTGTTTTGTTTAGTGTTGAAGACTACTACGTGTAGCTATGCATGTCACTGTGATAAACATGTTTTACACTTGTTTCTCATGTATTAACAAGTGTTATATCTATTGATGACTTGTGTCAATGAAGCTATGTATATATTTGTTGAATATGAATGAAACTAGTGTGGCCTTCTCTCTTTGTCTACTCTGTTTTAGAGATATAAAACAGGGGCTGCATCCAGCAGCCATTTTTCTCTCTTTCTCCCAAAATTATAACAGGAAGTGGTTGGGTGCTTTCCAAAATTTATTCAACTCGTTTTGCTACAGTGTGAGTCCTTTTTGTGGCATATCGAGGGGAATAATCGTTGGTTTATGGTTTGTGGAGCTGCCTTATGGTCATTACGGGGGGCAAGAAATAAAATCCTTTTAAAGGGAAGAAGTGGGAGATTGAGAGTTTGGTTTCACCAGTTAAACTTCAGTATTTTCATTGGATTAAAGTGGTGGAGGAGGGGAAAAACAATATAGAAGAGGAGATTTGGTAGGCAGATCCGGGGGTTGACTGAAGGCCATATGTGTCAAAGTTAAGGGAAGATTGAAAAGAAACAACTTCAAGCAAACTTCTTAAAGTTCAACTTGGACGGCTCAGCTAGACGTAAGCAAGATCTTGCTAGCTGTAAAGGTACTTTAAGAAACTCTGATGGTACTTTTATTGTTATGTTTTTTATTGGTGTATTCGATTCTAACTATGTTGAAGTCTATACCATTGAAGTGGCATTAGAATCATTTGGCAATTTTGTATGGCTTGGGAAAAGATCGTTAATCATTGAATTAGATTCAACTGTTGTAATACTCTAGGTGCTAAATAGTTGTAAGAGACTTTGGACGTTTAAGGAGACTGTTTCAACATACTGATAAGCTGCATGAAGTCATTGGATTGATGTATTCTTTTTGAAAATGTGTTCATGCAAGCTAACCATTGTGCTGACAGTCTTGTAGAAATAGGAGTGAATAGACATGAAATGTTTACAGCTTAGTGCTAATTGGATGATGGTGTTTGATTTTTGTTGATGATGGAAATTTAAGGTAGAGGGCTGTTGTGTTGGCACTTTTTATTTTTTTAAAGTTTTCGGGTTCTTGTATCAATGTGATTGGTTTTGTGAATCAAGGGTTTGTTTATTGAGAGATTATTTCGTGATGCTACTTTGCAAGCATGACTAGTTTATGATCAAACTTTCTTATATTGTCTTGTGATAATTTAATCTTTTAACTTGGCTTAAAAAAAAAGGCGAAATGAAGGATATATGTATATTTGGATTGAAGTAAGTGATAAAGACAAGAAACTAACATAATTAAGTAACAGAAGTGAATGTTTGATATGTCTAATTAAAACTTATTTAAGCACATACCGGACATTCTCTGGCGAGAACTCTCTTAGAAACATGTGCACGACGTCAGGATTGAAATTTGAAAGTAACGATGAGCCCACTAACCAATCTTTTGGAGGATATTTCTGAGTATCAATTTAAAAGAAGTCAAAATTAACTAGTAGATTGTCTATCATAAGATCCTCAGTAGAAATAAGACTTTTTTTATATACATATTTTTCATTAACAAAAGGAGTAATTAATTGATAAAAACCAATTAATAATAAGTAATATAAGAGGAATTACCTCCATATTTGATGCAATTCTAATAACATAATTAAGAGGTTGGATTTTGTCTGGATAGTGAAATTTTGTCTCGCAAACAGCTGAAAGCTTCATATAGAAAAATAAAAATGTCTTATAAAACTCTTCAACATGTGTAAAACTAGAAAGATAGTATTCATCCCACACTTCCAGCTTCACTGCTGTATCAAATTGAAGCACAGCTAGGGAGAAAGAATTGATAAACATGAATTTAAACTAGGTGGCGATAAGGTGTGCGAATTTTCAATATGAAATTCATCAACTAACTAATGCATGATGTTTTGTAAGTGCACTGATGATTTCCCATGTCAGATCTTCCATGCCAAGTAAAATCTTCTATCAAACAAGCTTAAACCTTGATATGACAAATTGGTAATGGATGAATAAAATTATGTTTCTAAAAAAAAAAACCTTACTAATGCATGGAGCACCTAGCTCGAAGTTGATAACAACATTTTTCGTTTTATCCATTTAGATTATTTTTCTTATTAGAAGTAGCACCAAGAGCATATATATATCAAAAATGAAAATGATGATGGACAGCTAAATCATCAGTATATTTCAATATCATCTTTTAAGTTCTGCCTATTTACAGCTACAGTTAATTTCTTTTCAAGAAAAAATTAAAATTAATTTATTCTTAGTGTTCATAGGATATGCATACCTCCTCAAATACCCGTTTACAAACACTAGTCTGCTTTAAGAGTTGGATATATTTAAATAGCAACCCTACGATATCCTGCATATGCTCTGAAATTCAGTAAGGGGGAAGCAACATTAGTGATATAATAAGGATGCATTTGGTGCACAAGATGATAGATAGGATAATTATTGTTCTATTTCATTTTTGGTGTGTACTTAAAAGGGAAGATTGGATTGTAAAGTGGATTACTCATCCTCCAAGAATAGAATGACTCAATCCTCTAAAAAAGAAAAGATTAATTTTAATCTCATGAGATTGGATGATAAATGCTTTACATTTCCCATTTCACCTCTAAAACTTGTATTTAAAAATTGACTTAAGCTAATGGTAAGATGACAAGTGTCAGTGTTTGATTGGCTAGCTCAAAATATTTTTTCCCCCTCCTTCGTTGCCAGCCAGCATTAACACCGACACCAGGGTTGGAGCCCTTCCCAACGTCGGATCTAACTGAAGAGCAATCGAAATGGAGCTCCTGATGCTGATCCACGGTGGGAGCGACCAAACCTGACCCTTTTTTTTTTTAACAAAAGTTAAATAAAATAATACAAATTTAAATTAAATATATTTTGTTCAAAAAATTTTAATTTTAACCATAAACTTATAAATTTAAATCATATTTACCTTAAGAAAACGGTAATTTTGATCGTTAAAAAAGTCATCCTATCTTATTCTTAATTTACACACCAAAAATAGTATAACATAAAAATCATCTTATTTTACTTTTAATTCTTGCACATGTCAAATATAAGATAAGATGATATTATGTAATCCAAATCCACTTTTTATCTTTTGTTATCAAGGATTAAAAGACATCATCGATTCTTACTTCTTACGTTTACCATACATTTATGTACATAAATAATTCCCAAGTTTAAAAACAGATAACTCACTATCATTGGTAAAAGAACATACTAACCATGACCAGCATCAGTAAGAGCGACAATTACTTGAAAGAAAGAAAACTCCGATGTCCACCAGTATTCACCAGCTTTCAATCCAGTAGCCCATCCTGCAATTTTCATAAATAGGCATAATTTAATGGGTTTTTTTTTTCAACTTTTGAGCTATAGAATAATTGGCAAGTAGTTCTTCTTTGATCAGGTCGTTCCTTCATAACCTTCCCATCCCTAATAAGAAAAGGTTTATTTTCAAATAATAACTTTATATTGCAAAAAATAAGCAGGTAGTAGAAGCAAGTAGAATCATTAAATAACAACTTGGTAAATCTCGTGGCATTATACACAATTAAAAAACATTTTTTTTGAAAATGAAATTTATTGATTAATCAAATGTGGAATACAGACTTCCATCATGTCATTCAAGACTAGAGAGGACACATTTTCTATTGGAGAATGATACAAAGTAATATAAGAATTTAACTCAAATCCTAGATTAGTCATAAAATCAACAATTTTGTTCCCTTTCCTATATATATGACTTATACTAATCTCCCAATACCTACTTAACAAGTCTTTAATTGCTCTAATTGCACCTAGATTAGAGCAAGGATGAGCAGAAGAAAAGCTGATCACCTAAACCACTGCTTTATTATCAATTTGTAATTTAACTTTGTGAAAGCCTCCCTCCCAAGCCAGTTGGCGACCTTTGTAAAGCCCCACAACTCCACACAATAGGCTGAACTTGTATCTAACTTGCATGCATATCCCATTAGCCGAGTACCATGTGTGTCTCTTAGAACTCCTCCAACAGAAGTAGTCCTTACTGCACTCTTGTACACCTTATCCAAATTCATTGCTATCCATTCTTCTGGTGGTGGTGTTCATCCCACTAGGATCTCCTCTTGTCGACTCAAACCCCTACTTAGCAAGGGAAGGGTTGTCCATATCTTATGAGTATCCACAACCATGCTTTTGATTATACTCAATTGGCTTTCAATGGAGAGTTCACAACCTTCAAATATAAACAAGTTTCGCCATTTTCAAATATACTAGCACACTATATCAATAATAATGTTCTAGGGGACATCGAAGGCATAGAGATACTTAAGACTAAGGTTTTTAGACAACCAATCAATCAATGGTGCTTGGAAGAATTGATTAATACCAATATGAGGCAATATACGCCTCCAAAGAGCCTCTGCTAAAGGGCAATCCTAAGCAAGTGGAGACATATTTCCTCAACACCATGACAATGAGGACATGACCCATATGATGAAAGCCTACGTCTAACTCTTTCTGCATTTGTCAAGATGTGTTTATGTAGAAAAAAAAAATAGGAAAAAGCATATTCTTTAGGGACTTTTCCAATCCCAAGCCAAGTTCCACATTTTTTTTGTTCTCTACTCGACTAGAATCAGCAGGACTCCCTAATTGCTTATATGTTGAGGAAATAGTAAAATATCCAAAGGAGAAAGAGCCCAATAAGGCATATCTAGTGAGGCCGATAAGGTGGGGGGAATAATGTAAAGGATTTGATTCACCACTTCGGCTAGTACGATAGCTGCTAACCTCTCCTTATCCTAATCTCCATTAGGCATGATATAATCCCTTACCCCGTGCACTTGGATTTAACATAAAACCCCATATCTGTTACAAAATTAATCAATGGCACTTCACCTACCCAAATATCGGTCCAGAAATTAACGAGAGCGTCATCCTCAATTCACCATCTCACATGTTTGATGAATTCACCTCATAATCTACTCATTGATCTCCATATATTTGAACACCCACAACGCATAGGATCATTTAAGTAACCTGTTCTGATAAAATTATATTTGTTCACAATAACCCTTACCCAAAATGCATCAGGTTTGGAAAATAGTCCCCAACATAATTTTAGAATTAAAGCGTCATTCATCAAATATAATCTTGGAATGCCCATCCCTCCTTGTGACTTAGGTTTACAAAGTATATTCCACCTCAACAAATTTACCTTCATGTCTTGACTTTCACCATGCCAAAAAAAGTTTCCACACAAACATTCAATTTTTTTACAAATTTCTAATGGGATAAAAATTGTTTGCATTGTGTATAGTGGAATACTTGAAAGAACTAATTTGACAAGAGTTAAACGACGTGCATAAGATAAAGATGATGCCTTCCATCCACTTAGTCTGCTTTTAACTTTATCAACAAGATACTTATAAATGCTAATACTCTTTTTGCCTTTCAATAAAGGGACTCCAAGATAGTTTCCCACATTTTTAGAATAAGAAAAGCCAAAACAAGCCACTAGTTGATTAATTACCTCTTTAGATACATTTTGTGAACAAAAGAAAGTTGATTTTGCAATGCTCACCTTCGCTCCTGAACAAGCACAAAAATCATCTAAAATTTCTTTTATTACCTCAATCTGGACTTTTGAGGCTTCCGCAAAGAATATGACGTCATCAGCAAAAAATAAGTGAGATAAGGCTGGTCCTTGTCAACTTAAACTAATCGGTTTCCACACTTTCTGATCGATAGCTTGCCTGATACCATGAGCCAGTCGTTTTATGTGCAATACAAACAATTGGGGGCTAATGGATCTCCTTGTCGCACTCCTTTCGAAATGGAGAATTTATCCAAGTGCCTCCCATTCCATAATATTTGAAAACTACTATTGTTCCAACTCCTAATTAGAATATCAATAATGGTGCATGGGATTCTAGTTTTCACGAGTGAATCAAGGATGAATTCCCACCTCAATTTGTCGTAGGCCTTCTCCAAATCAATCTTAATCATCATCCAACTCCTTCCCCCCTTTTTTTTCCAAAAAGAGTGCACTACCTCCTGAGAAACAATTATATTGTCAACGATATGTCTCCCAGGAATAAAATTGGCTTGCGGTTCATCTATCAATAAGCTTATATACGATTTTAATCTATTGGCTACCACCTTCATTAAAACTTTGAAAACGACTAGCAATAAGTTAATGGGTCTGAATTGTGAGACATGCTCAGAGGCCTAATTTTGGGTATCAAAACAATCAAAGAATTACACATATTATGACCAATCTTTATGCCATTAAAAACATCCTGTATATATTCCACTAGGTTTTGTCCCACCACCTTCCATTGTGATTGAAAAAATAAAGCAAGAAAACCACCCAAACCTGGTGCTTTAAGGGGTTTCATCTAGAACAACGCTTTTCTAACTTCCCCTTTGTCAACCGTATGACTAATAAATTCATAACCTTCCTCAGGTAGAATGGGGAATTTATTCTAGATAGGGTATGTTGGGAGATCATTGCCTTCCTTAGAATATAAACTTTGAAAAAAATCCACAACATGCAACTGTAATTGCCTTTTATCATCACATTATTCATCATTTAAGATCTTGAGACGTAAAATTTTTAGCTTGCAGTTTCTTGTCTTCACTCGAAGATGAAAGTATCCGGTATTATGGGCGCCAAACTTCCACCAGTCTGCCTTAGATTTTTGAAACCAGAACACTTCCTCTTGCAGGTTGGTCAAAACATTTAAACGAATATATGTTAGAATTCCGACATATTATAATTCTAATAATTTTTTATGTATTTTCAATTCTCCATAAAATTTTTTGAAGGACTTAATTCAATTAGAAAGGGATCATAAAAAAGAAGGTGCGAAAAATTTGTAATGATACCAACATTTTCGAGGGATTGTATCCATTGAAAGCCAATCAATTTTTGAGGGAATATAACCGTCAAATATGTGTTAATTTCTTATTATAGTTTCATCGAAAGTTTTTCATAAATTCTTAAATATATAAAGTTCAATCGAGCTGTCTCCTTTAAATTGAAATCCCTAGTCCCTAAATTCCCTCTTCTCCCTTTCCACTAATCACTCCGCTACACTGGGGTCTCTCATCCATTCCCTGTGCCAAGCCATTGCTCCTTCAAAAATATCTCCCAATCTCGATGCCTTTGCTGTAAATTTTTTTAGCTTATGAGTTCGTTGAGTAATTGTAAGAATAGTTAAAAAGATATGTTGTGATTTGGAAGTAGGAACACATAATTTATCACTAACTCATTCATAGAGGTGTCTGGTTCTTAGTCAAAACTCCAAAACTTTCCTAGGTGAAACTTTATTAAACTTACTATGTCGGAATAGCTACACCCACACTATCAAAGAAATGCTTCACAAGAAAATGATGATTGCGACAACATGGAAAGAGATGTGCTGAAGGAAATATGTTGGGTTGATGGATGAAAGGTAGAGTTAGTCGAGAAATCAAAAAGAAAGAAATAAAAGAGAGAGATGTGTTTTGGGCAGAGAAAACAGAAAATGAATAGTCATCTTTAGTGAAGAATTTGATCTTAATTTGGTAGAATTAATTTTGACTTTAGTCTTAAATGGAGTTTGGTGGGAACAAACAACTTCAAAAGAGGAAAAAGAAGCAGTCACGTGTAGGACACATATGATCACTATAACTTTACCAATCTGTTTAGGTAAAATATATTCACTTTTCTAAGTTTTGATTGAAATTACATGAAGGTCCATTAGTTTTTAAAATGGACACTTCGCTCTAAAATTTTTTTTTTCTAAACACATAGTTCAAACCGTTAGTGTTTCCGTCAATTTGATTATGCGATAAGGGTAAAAAAATAATTTTATCCTTGATTAATTTTTAAAATTACTATTATATAATTTTATTAATTTTTATTTATTTTTTATTAATTAAAAAATATTCCCCTTTGGGGAACATCAGAGCTCCCTTAAGGAGCTCGGGGAGCCTGTTTTGAGGCTCTTAAGGGAGCACTAGGTGCTCCCTTCCTTTGAGGAGCATCGATCCTTTGGGAGCACCGACTGGTGCCTTTTTTTTTTTAAGAAGTTGAGGAACACCGATCATTTTTTATTTTTTAAAAAATATAATAATAATTTTTTAAATTAATAAAGAAAAAAAGGGTACTTTAGTTTTCTCATAATTTCTGTTAACGATGTTTGCATTCTTGAGAGAGTGTCTTGCTTGAAATTTCGATTAAAACTTAAGGGTGAGGGTATTTTACCCATGCATTTATTATTTCCTTAAGGTTTTAGTGAAACACCGAATTTGGTGTCATCTAGCAAATGGTTGTTGTGTTACTTCAACACTAGAGTTCATGCCATTTTAGTTATTAGGTTGTCGAATGGCTATTAAAGCCACATGCATTTTTATTCTTGTTATTATGTTATTTCTCAAGGGAAGAGTTGTGGAGCGTAAAAGTCTATGAGAATCTATTTCTTTTTCATTTTTCTAAACTCTAGGATGAATGTACAAGTGTCATATCATTTACATTTGGGTATTTACACTTGAAATGAAAAAGAATTTTTGCGGCTCAACAATTTCTTCATTTTACTAATATTCTTCTTCTTCTTCATTCTTCTTTGAAAAAAGGCTCTCAATTCTTCATACTTTTTAGAAATTTATTCCTTTTTCTCAACATGGTATCAAAGCTTTAAAGCATCTTGAGGGACCTAAGATTCTTTTTATTCGTCCTTTTCATTCGTGCTTGATACTCTTCACTTGTGAGTAACTTAGCATTAATGGCTTTTTCCAATTTTAAATTTCAGCTCCACCAATTTTCATTAGTGAAAATTACCCCATTTGGACTTTGAAAATGAAGGCATATTTAAGGGTATCTGATCGGTGGGAGGTGGTTGAAGTAGGAGGTGACCTTTTTGTTTAAAGGCATGCAAATCCAACAATGGCTCAAATTAAAGAAAATAGTGAAAAGTACCAGAAAGGTACCAAGCACTCTCTTGTATACATTCTGTTGTCTCATATTCAATTTTTACTCGAATCATGGCTTATGATGATCTTAAGGAAGTTTGGGATAAACTTAAAGAAGAGTTGCAGGGTAATGATCATACAAGGCAGATTCAGATTTTGAATTTGTTGAGAAAGTTTGAGGTATTGAAAATGATGGAGGACGAAAGCATTAAGGACTATGCAAATAAGGTAATGAGGATTATGAATCAATTGAGATTGTTGGGGAAAGCTTTGGTTGCAAGAAAAATTGTGAACAAAGTATTGGTGAGCTTACCAAAGAAGTTTAAATCTAAGATTTCATATCTGGAAGACTCCAAGGATTTGTCAAGAATAATAGTGACAGAATTAATGAATGCTTTGTTAGCCCAAGAGCAAAGGAAGGCCATAAAAAATAAACACTGTTGAAAATGTCTTAGTAGCTAGGACTAAGGGCTTGAGAGTCAAGGGAAGTGGTTCAAAAAAGCTCGAGGGAGAGGGAAACAAAGCTAATGATGGCAAGCAAGGTAAACAAAGATATAAACATGCTCTTTGCCCTCACTTCAAAAAACCATACTAGTAAATATTGCTAGTATAAGCCCAATGTCAAGTGTAGGGCCTGCAACTAGTTAGGGCTTTTAAAAAAAGTCTGCAATGCCAAAAAGGCTAGTTTTGAAGAGAAAGCTACCATTGTTAAGCAAGGTTATAAATGAAGAACTCTTATTCATGGCTAGAATAGGAGCTAATTCAATGATGAAAAATTATGGCTTATTGATAGTGGATGTTCAAATCATATAACTGGAAATGAAGAAATGTTTACTGATCTGGATAGAAGCTTTAAGGCTCAAGTGAAGATTAGAAATAGAGTGTACTTGAATATTCTAGGCACGAGCACTATTATGGTTGAGACTCCTTCAAGTACTAAATACATTACAGATGTCTATTATGTTCCTACTAATAAACATTATGCATTATTGTTTAAAGACAAGTATTGCACAATTTTTGATCCTACTGATGCAGAAATGTTAACCGTTGAAATGAAGAATAAGTGTTATCCATTAAAATTGATAGACATTGAGCATCGGGCTTTTCAAAGTAAAGATAATGTCTCTAATCTTTAGCATAAAAGAATGGGACACGTGAACTATGGTTCCTTTATGAGAATGGCCTCAACTAACTTAGTAGAAGGCCTTCTAGTTATAACTAAGTTAGAGAAGCTATGTGAGATATGCCAATACGAAAAACAAAGTCACAACCTTTTCTAAAAGAAAACAGATGGAAATCAAATCAAAAACTTAAACTGATGCATACTGATATTAGTGGACTAATAAGAACTCTATCATTAAATGATAACAAGTTTTACATAGTTTTTATTGATGATTTAACTTGATATTGTTGGGTTTACTTTTTGAAACAAAAGTATGAACCTTCGAAGAACTTCATTAAGTTTAAGGCCTTGGTTGAGAATCCTACAAGCCTTAATATAAAAATTTTGAAAAGTGATAATGTGTAGAATATACAACTGCAGAGTTTAAAAAATGCTTGATGGAACTCAGTGTTAAACACTAGCTTACATAACTTATAGCCCTTATCAAAATGGTGTTTCAAAAAGGATGAACAGGACATTGGTTGAAATGGCTAGATGTATGATGTTTCAGAAGAAGTTGACAAAGGAATTTTGGGTTGAAGTTGTCAATATAGTTAATTACGTCTTGAACATGACTCATACCAAGGCATTGACACACAAAATCCTTATGAGATGTGGATGAACACAAACCTGGTGTTTCTCATTTAAAGATATTTGGTTTTTTTTTTATGCAAAAATTCCACATGAGAAAAGAACCAAGTTTGATTCAAAGTCACTGTTGGCTATCCATCTTGGTTATAGTGAAACATCCAAAAGTTATAAACTACATGATATTGAATCAAAGAAATTGTTTATCAGCAAAGATGTGAACTTTGATGAAGGGCAAAGATGGAACTAGGAAAAAAAGTCCATTGAAAGCTTAGATAATGTGATTAGTACTAATGATGTTTGATTGCAAGATGATGAAGAGTCTTTGGATATTGAAGATGAAAAACTAGTTGTTAGGGGTATAAGATCATTGTAAAAGATCTATAGCAGGTGCAATGTAGCCATAGTTGAACCTACAAACTACAATAAAGCTTCTTTATATGAGAATCGAATAACAGTTATGGTTGTAGAGATGAATATGATCAAGGAGAATGGTACCTGGATCTAGTTGACAAACCAACGGATCAAAATTTAATTAGGGTAAAATGAATATTCAGAACCAAACTGAATCCAAATGGATCAATTACTAAGTTCAAAGCCAGGTTAGTTGTGAATGGCTGTGCATAAGTGTATGGTGTTGATTACTTGGAAACATTTGTCCCAGTTGCAGGACATGATACTATTAGATTACTTAATGCTCTAATAGCTAGAGAAAGACGGAAATCTGGCACTTAGATGTCAAATCAACTTTCTAAATGGTTTCTTAACTGAAGATATTTACATTGAGCAACTAAAAGGGTTTGAAAAAGTTGAATCAACAAGTAAAGTCTGCAAACTGATTAAACCTTTTATGGTCATAAGTAGGCTCCTTGAGCCTAGTATGAGAGAATAGATGATCATCTTAGAAGCCAAGGCTTTAATCGCATTACAAGTGAACCTACACTTTATGTGAAGAGTTCAAATACTTCAGTTATGCTTATAATTGCCTTATGTAATGATGATAATAAATTCTTGAAAGTATTCAAGCATCAAATGATGAATTTTTTGAAATGACTTATTTAAGGCAGATGACTTCTTTCTTAGGGATGGAGTTTCTACAAGGTGCTGATCAGATTTTTGTGCATTAGACTAAGTATGCAAAAGATCTGTTAAAGAAATTTAATATGAATTCTTGTAAAGTTGTAAACACTTCACTCACCACTAGAAGTAAGCTAAGCAAGAATGATGGTTCTTCTAAGGCTAATGGCATAGCATACAAAATAATGATAGGCTCATTGCCATACTATAGGCTCATTGCCATACTTGTCTGCAACTCCACCAGACATAATGTTTACAACAAGTCTAGTATTTAGGTTCATGCAATCTCCATCAATGTTGCATTTCGTAGCTGCAAAACTTGTTCTTAGGTACATCAAAGGTGCTTTGAACTTTGGTTTAAGGTATAGTAACAAAGATAGTAGTGAACTTCAAGGATATAGTGATAGTGATTGAGCTGGTTCAATTAATGATTCATTAAGCACAATTGGTTTCTATTTCCTTTTTGGTAGTGCAATTTTTCTTGGAATTAATAAAAAAAAAAAGAAGTAGTAGCACAATCATTAACTGAGGTTAAATACATTGCTATTGCTTTAGCAGCTAACCATGCTTAATGCTTAGGAAAATTCTATCTGATTTAGGTTTCAACCAAAACAAAGGCACTCTGTTGAAGGTTAATAATCAGTCAACTATAACAATAGCAAAAAACCATAAGCAACACGAACGTAAAAACCATATTTGTCTCAAGTTTCATGCCTTAGGAGAAGTAGTAAAAAAAGGGAAATTCAGCTTGAATATTGCAATACTAATCTTCAACTCATAAACATTTTCATTAAGGGTTTAAGTAGAGACAAGTTTGAATTTCTAAAAACTGAATTGGGAGTTTACCAGATAGAGACCAAGGATTTAAAGAAATGGGGGCATTATTTATAATGACTGATTTTTCACTTGTAGATGTCATGGTTGAGAAAGTCCTTGCTAGCTTCTTAGTAGAAAAATGTAAGATAGATATAAGAGTTTATGGCTCTGATACCAATAATGGAGGAGATGATCAAGGGGAAAGTTGAGACTCAAGAGGGACATTGCTATAGTAGGTATGCATTGGCTATAAAATATGACTTTCCTAGCCTTAAGGGTGGCATGACCTTTTAGCTACAGGAATTCCTCTTAAGACCTGAACAACTCACTTATGTCAACCCCTTCAATACTAATACTTAGACGTCTTTGAAATCAAAACCTTTTTCTGATGCACAAGATCCATCTAAGATAGCAAATGCAGAGCATACTTAAAGATTTGAACTCACGAGAAATCTACGCTTACATTTTCTTAGTTAGTAACTAGAAAGGAAGAGAAATATTTAGAAACTTATGATAGAGAGAAAACACACGATTTTTATTACTTGAGCTTGTTTGGCCCCATTCATTACAAAAGACCTCTTTTTCTATATGAAAGAGGAGATAAATGACATACTTTCTATAGTGATTGAATAAGAACACAAGTACTCACATTTTACATATTTTACTAAAGTGATGGACACGCTCATCACTGATACTTAAAGAAAGATACTAACATACTTTAATAAAGAAAGATATTGATGCACTTTAATAAAGAGGAAACTATTGGTCATCTTTAATCATAGTCTATTCCTTGGTTAAAGGATTTGTTGAGGTCCTCAATCATCTGCTTTTTCCTTTCTCTACAAATGTACATGTGTAAAGATGATGCCTTGAGGTCAGTATCACAATGTTCGTTGCATATTTCACATAATGGTTTTATGGAAAGTCATGCAACGTTATCTTCATCAATTTCTCCATAATCCCAAAGGTTTTGATACCATTCATGCGGGTTAGGGATTCCTTCATTATATTCTTGTAATGCCTACATGATTTGATCGTAATAAGGTCCAAGTGTTTCCAGAAAATAATCCTAGGACATTTCAGTTTCCAAGGGAGGCTAAATGTGATCTAGGATAACCCTGTTGTGTTGGCAGACGCATCTTTAGAACGTCTTGTATTCTTGGTTCAACTCTCTGATATTACATTAGAGAGTTCTATAAACCCATGCAGAGGGGAATGCTCTGAGCTAAGTAGCTTTCCCATGAGTGACAAAGTATTGAGGCTTGTACAGAATGAATATGATCATTTCGTTCCCTTTTTCGACCTCTGAAGTGACTATTTCTTTCCAGTAAGAAATAGGGTAAAACCATGAAAGAAAATCCACAAAGTTTTTCCTCCATGCTTCTATATCATTAGATAATGCCTTTTCTAAGAATTTCAATAAAGTCATGATGTGAAATTGGATGCCAATATGATATTTATGGGTTAAATACCATAACATCCATTTTAATTCATCAGGAAATTCTATAAATTAATAGAAAGCCTAATCCCCATATTACACAAGAATTGGTCAAAAATGCCCTTATGAATTTATACATATAGCACCTAAATCATACAAATAGCAGTTCAAGGAGAACTTACTAAAGTGGCTTTTCCCTTTTATGAACGCAAAACTGATTCATGCAAGAACCTAAATTGTCCCTTATTAATTGTCAGATATCATATATATATAAATAGATCCAAACACAATTTCCAAACAATATGAAGCATACTATTATATATTACTACTAATGATCGCACATTTTAAAGACTCTTAATAATTGCCGCGACACATTTTACGACACTTTATGTTGAATATAAATCTTTTATCAAAAGATTTTTCAAAGGAGCTAGTGTCTCACTTTAATCAAATGTATTTAAGATAATATGCCTAGAGAGAAACATCCGTAATGATTCTAACATGATTAGTCTTGAATCTTTTTTATTTATTATTTTTTGATTTGGAGAATGAAAATTTGATTTTGAACTTAACTCTTTAAATAAAATTATATGCATCAACTATTAAGTTATACACTTAATCTCAAGTCTTAGTTAAAGCATATGTTTAAAATTGTTTAATAATTTGATTATGGATACCTTTTATGTTTTTTCTTTTCAAAAGATGCGCAAACTTACCTAGTTTTTGCAAGGTGTGATACACGGATCCTTCTCCTTTATGGCCAATGACACGAGTAAGATAATAGCACGGCCCTTCCTTGTAATGATGCCTGCTTGGAGTTATTGGCCATGCAACGGTCAATTTGTGCCTTTCTTTTATTGGAACAGCCTTGACAAGAATCTGAAATCAAATTAAAATTAGACAGCTACATCAATTAACCTTTCAAGTTTCAACCGCTTATATGATTTTGGTGCTTTTAATTCAAGAAACATGCTCCAATTTAATATGTTTGTTCTCTTGTTAAATTAAGAGTAATTGACATTATTATTAGTCCACTAGGCAACAACAACATACTAATTTTTCATCATACCATTAGATGTTCTGACTTAAAAGGTAGACCCGTAGATTGGAAGCCACGTTGGTTGGAGTTTCGAATAACTTGGAACTTGTTCTCCACCAAGTTTTGAATTTCATCGAGGCTTTCTAGAATTCCACAACAAATCGCGTTATGAAAAAAGGAAAATAAAACCAAAGAAATCGTATTTGTTGAAAGTTTAAGCAAATCGAACATTCAACTCTAAGCTTTTCTGTATTTTGTGGTAAGAGCATTGCTAGTAAAACTACATATGGCAAATTACAAGCAAATTTAGATTTTCCTTTTTCTACTTTTATTTTTCGAAAGATAGGTAACATAATGTATGAATTTTATATGAAACTATTATATTTGAAACAATATTTTGTTTATATCATATGCTCAATTTTAATTTAATAAGATTTTTTTTCTTTTACTATTTTTTCTCAATCAATCAAATGAATTTTTATTAAAATCAAACAAGAGTTGCATAACCTAGACAAGCTAGTTCATTAGCTTGAATGGCCTTACAAAGATCCCGCATATTGCAAACCTAAAATAATAAGTGCACGTTTGGTTCACAAAATAGAATAGAGTGGAATGGAATAGGTGTTCTATGAAAATAGGACAAAATAAAAGTAAAGTAAAAATATTATTATGTAGTTTGGTTGATGGAATAGGTAAAGGTAGAATTTGCTATTATAACTTATCACAATGTTCGGTTGTTAGATATAATTTTGGAATAATAAAAGAATATATTATAAAAAGATAAAAATATCTTTTATTATAAAATATAATTATATATTTATTTTATTTTATTTTATAAATATTAATAATGTAATTTATTTAAAATATTAATATTTAATAATTAAAATACTAATATTTTATTTTTAATTTAATCATTAATATTTTAAAATATTAATTATTTTATTTATAATTTATGCATAATTATGATTAAAATATTAACACTTTTAATTAATTTTCAAGTTCTAAATATTTTATAATATATAATTAAGAACTTAAGCTCTTTATTATAATAAGATTTATTTTCATCAAAAACAAAAATACTGTTTATATAATTTAGTAAAATTTATACCAAATGACAAAATTAAGTAAATTTTTTCTTTTTTAATCATTTAATTTTTATTTTCATTAAAACTTTAAAATTTAAATAATTTAATAATTTATTNTTAAATATTAAATATTTTTATTTTTTAATTTAAAATATTAATTTTTTATAATATATAATTAAAAACTTAAAATTTTTATTTTAAATTCTTTTTTCTTTTTCTTTCAATTTTCACTTATAAGGGACAGTTTTGTCTTATTAATTTTAGAAGCTATTCTCCTACCCATGGAATAGCAAATGCCACGGGGGAGGAGGTTGGGATTAGTTAACCTCTGATTTTAGGTGATCTTGGCGAAAAGAGATTGCAAGAGAATGGCTATTCCTTGGGCCATTTGACAACCAAACGAATGAGCAAATATTCCTTCAGAATAGAGGGTGAATGACTTAACTATTTCCCCAATCAAACATGCTATAGTATTTCTAACACACAACAACTACCAATAAAACTCAAAATAGAGGCTGGGGATAACCTTTCATTTATCAATCAAACCTTGCACAAAACAGAATAGTCTAGTATTTGACCAGGAAGCCATGAATCACCACATTCCATAAACAATTCTCCATAAACACAAAAGAAAGATGAAAAATGCCATGAACATATCAAACAATGTGGCTACCACCATGCATAGAACGTGTCACCTCGTTCTACTCCAAACATTACTAAAGAGTCAACCAATGTAGGAGCAGAGGGAAAAAGGGTTAGTAGGGGCCTTTGCCTGCTCCAAAAGTTTTAAAATTTTATAATTTCTCTTTCTTTTTTTTTAATTTTATAATTTTCTCCTACTTTTTTAAAAAAATTGTTATAGTTTTGCCCTTACAAACATTGAACTTCTAGTATGATTATTTTATTGAAATTGTTTTTTCTCCTCCAACATGAAATTCTGGCTTCGCCTCTAAGATAATGTATTGTCTTCTCAAAATATGTGACAAAAAAAAATATCACCAATATTTCTACATATGGTGTTCAACTCATTAAAGGTTTGCCATACTTTCCATGGGCGAAGTTTGCTCTCTTTCACCTTTGAAATTGTAATTTTTGATTTAGACTCAACAATGAGCCTATTAGAACCCACCCATGAAATAGTAGCAAACAACTTGATTGCATAGAAAATAGCCATTATCTCACATAATTTGAGCCTTGTATGCCCAAGGGATCATAAAACACTCCTCGTACATGCCCATTTAAATCTCGAAGGACACCTACCCATCTTGCCAAATCAAGTTTACCATGAGCCAAGCTATCCACATTGAACTTAAGCTCTGAAGGAACATAAATACTGATTGACCTAGGTACCTTGCACACTACCATCGGATTAAGCTTCCACGTTTCCATCCACCACCCATTCTCCTTAATTTTCTTAATACTTTTATTAGCCTTAATCCATAACATCAACTGCATTTTGATAAGGAAGATAATTTCATCACCATCTCATTTCTTCCAATTAAAAATAATCTTGTTATGGGCCAACCACAAGGACTAAAAGGTTGACTTGCACACTACTATCCAACAAGATTTGATTCTCTCACCAAACCCATTATTATCCCATGACTAAATAATACCCTTTATCGTTTGTGGCAACACCCAAGCAAGGCTTCATCATCTTAGTCTTCCATTCCATAACCACCAACTATAGTAACATGAACAAAAGTGGTCACATGTCTCTTCCACAAAACTACACCAATAACAATATAATTTTCCACAAAAGATTTTTACGCGACAGATTCGTAATGCCCAAACCACTCCTTGCCTTCTATTTGCACACTACTTGCCATTTAATTTTTATGATATATAAGGGAAATTCTCTGTTCCTGATGGTGCTTCAAGGGGAGCGATTACCATTTGAAAGACGTGTTTTTTAAGCTCAAATCTTGTTTTATGTCTCAAAGATTGATTCCTTTCATATGGGTCATTAAAAAACTAGATTTCAATTGGGGGTTTGAGAATATTTATACATTAAATGACAATAGTGCTAGCCAAGCCTTATGAGAGTAGCTTACTAACATACTTAGTACTAATGCTATGCCATGGTGCCTCATGCGAAATTTTAATATTGTGAAAAATTTCAAGGGCAATATGAGAATTTTTGTGAATCTTTTAGTGCTAACTTCATTGAAAGCACGAAGTTCGCTGATCTTCCATTAATTGGCGAGAAATTTAGTTGGTGCAACAATAGTTTTGTCCCATCATACAGTAAACTAGATAGATTTGTATTATTGGTTGAATTATTAGACATACATCAAAATTTATTTTAAAAAATTCCTTATTCTCTGTACAACCATAATCCAATTTTGTTGGATATTAATGGTGTTAATTAGGGTCCAAAACCATTTTGTCTCCACAACCATTTGCTTATGGTAGATAGCTTCCAAGGCTTAGAAGTTGAAAAATCTGAAATATCTTAAGAACTCTAGAATTTGGTTATGGCTTAAAGAAATCAAATTTGCCACTAAACAATGGCAAAAGTAGGATTGCAATTGAGATCAATTTTAGATTAGCAAGATCGAGTATGCTATTCACAATTTACTCCTAATGTTACAAAGAAGAAGTATAAATGACAACATTAGATTGCAAATCATCGTTAAGAAGGCCAAGTTATGACAATTTTATAAAGCTGAGGAAAGATGATGGCAATTAAATCAAAGGTCAAATAGTTACTTCAGAGAGATAGGAATAATAATTCTTTTCATTCAATGGCCTTTGCTAGGCAACAGGCCAATTATATTGGAAAACTTATGATTCAAGATGAGATGACCAATATCATGTTTCTCTTAAAGATGAAATTGCCAAACACTTTAAGACCTTTTACGACCAAAATAATGCTGTCAACTAAAAGGAGTTCAATTGTAATTTCAAATCCCTTAAAGAGCAAAGTGCTTTATCTTTGGCAAAATCCATTTATCAAAGCTAAAGTTTTAGAGGCCATCAAAAAGTGCGTTGGCAACAAAGTGTTAGGTTTGGATGAAATAACCTCAAAATTTTTCAAGAAATAATGAGATTGTTGAAAGGTGATGTAATGAAGTTTATGCATGATTTCTATATGTCTTAGTCCTTTTTCAATTGCATAAATTCATCTTTCATTACTTTTATTCTAAGGTGTGCTAACTTTAGTTGTTTGATTAAATTTAGACCAATTAGTTTGGTGAGGAGCATTTATAATATTTTTGCAAGAGTCTTGGAAAACCATCTGTGAGTTATGATAAAGGAAGTTGTGGTGGTTAGTAAATTTGCTTTCAAAAGGTAGACAAATCACAAGTTGCCTTTTTATTGCAAACAATGTTATTAATTTAAAAGGAAGAATGGTTTAGGAGGTTTGTTTCTTAAATTCAATTGCAAAAAAGCTTTTGAAGTGTGGATTTGGTTTTTTTAGACTTGGTAATGAAAGGGATAAGGTTTGAGAAGAAATGGAGTGGATGGACCAAGACCTGTAGTTCATGAACCTCTATTTTTCTTCTTGTGAGTATAGTGCCCCCATGAAACAATTTGACTTGAAACAAGGACTCCGATAGGAATGCCCTCTTTCCCTTTTTTTGTTTAAAATCATTACCGAGGCTTACAGTCTGTTGATGAATAAAGTTGTCTTAATTGACATATTCAAAGGAATTACTATTGGGCACAATAGCTTTGAGATATCTCACATGTAGTATGCCAAAAATACTGTTATCTACTATAAACTGACCTTGAATGACTTGTTGATTATTAAGAAAATATTAAGAAGTTTTCAAGTTATCACAGGTCTAAGAATCAACTCCCAAAAGAGTTGTTTATATGGTATTGGTGTGGATTAGCATGCTTTAAGGTCTTAGTCTAATAGAATTCTTTTTCAGGTTGAGACCCTTCCCTCAATGTACTTGAGGCTTCCTTTGGGCATACACCTTAATTCTATGATGATATTGAATCTAGTTGTGGACAAATTTAAAGCTTGACTTGCTTGTTGGAAATCTAAATTGTTTTTGTAAGTGGAAGGGTTACCCTGCTAAATCAATTCTTGCTAACCTTCCTATATTCTTCATAACCCAATTTCAACTTGCTATAGGTGTTAAGGAAACTTTGGATAAAATCCAAAGAAAGTTATTTTGGAATGGTTCAATTTCTAGTAAGAAAGTCCATCTCATTTAGTAGAAAACTATCTATTCTTACAAACAATTTGGAACAATTGGTTCGGTGGATTTGCAACTAAAAGCAAAATTTTGCTCAACAAATCGATTTGGAGGTTTGAAATGAAACATAATAGCCCTTGGAGAACTATCATCTTAGAGAAGATTGGTTGGGACCTTGTAAGTTTAATCCCACCTTATTGCTCCAATAGAAAAGACTCCTCTCTCTTGAAGAATATTATTTGCCTCTTGTAACAAATTCTTTTCTTAAGCCTCCATAGGGAGTTTTTTCTGTAGGCAACCACAAAAAATTTTTCTTTGGATTGGTGAATGGATTAAAGGCATTGTTCTAAAAACAATGTTCTCTAGAATTTTTTTGCACTTGTTGCAAACAAATCAGATACGTTTAATCGGTATAGATTTTAGGTCAATAAAATGTGGACTTGGAGTAGTGACCTTAGAATAAGTTGATTTGAGTGGGATATCCATCACTGGGAACAACTTATCAATATGTTGAAGGAATTCTTCCTTGGGTATGACTTTTAGGATAAAATAATTTGAAAAAACAATTCAACAAATGGAGAGTGTTGTAACAAGTCCTCCTGTAAGAAGGTCTTTTCTTCATCTTCTCTAAAATTCAATGAAAACTTGCTTAAACAAGCCTTACATTGCAAAAACTTGAAATCTTTTACTGGTAGGTTGTTATAAATAGAGTAGCAATAAAAGAAAAACTTGTTAAAAAGGGCATGCTAGATCTAAATTTAGCTTTTTGCATCTTACATAAGAGGGACTACAAATAGGTTTAACTAACATCTATTCTTTACCTATTTTGAAATCTTGGAAGATTTAGGCTTTGTGCTATAACATTTAGGGGATTTCGTGCAATATTTCAAAAGATACAACCTTTTTTTCATTGGCTTGCAACTTGACTTTACCCAATAATCTTTGTAACAAGGTATGACAAATGGCTTTGTTTACTACTATTTGTTTTGGATTATTAAAAACACGACAACCTTCAAAGGTTAGAGTTTTGTTTTGAGGTAACTTATTGATGCCATTAAATGTAGAATTGCTTGGTGGTTTCAAATAAGATGACCAACAGACTATAACTTGATTGTTGATATCTTTAGATTCCTAATGTTGTTTTAGCTCCTTAGAATGTTAAACCACAGAAGTTTGGGATTGTTTGGGCTTACCTTTAGTGCAACTTCCTCAAATTTAATGTCAACAGTTCGTCAAGAAGAAAACTTGGTGATGATGGAATTGGAAAGACTTTGTGTGATGAGGTTGGTTTTGTTAAGATCATGTTTTCCAAGTTTGTTTGTATTTTTAACTCAAATATCGCTAAGTTGCTTGCTATATTAGAGAAGTTTTTATAATCTTTATAGTTTCAAAGTGAGCTAACACATAATACTCAATGGTTGAAAGCAATTCTCTTAATGCGATCAATCAGTATTGAATTCGCATTCAGCTGAATAGAAGTTAAGAAAATTTATCTTGCATGTTTAAGCTTTAAAAATTCAACTGAGAAAATGACAAATTCACTATATCCCTCACCTTGCTAATGAGTTAGCCAATGACCTAGCAAAATTAGGTGTCTAATATTATCTAATTTCTTTTTCTATATTTAACTTTTTGAATAGTTGTTTCTCTAACTCCTTTCCCACGCAAAAAGCCTTTTACTAAACTCTATCTTCCAACTTTATTTTTCTCATTTTCATCCTTATAATTTTCACTAACCATTGCCTCCTTAGTTCTTTCTAGAGTGAACAACCTAGGGTACATAATGCTAGGTGCTTTTGTTGTTGCTATTGTAACTAGGTATTTCTTGTTGTCTAATGATGCATTTGACTTTTTATTTCAAAATCTTATGGTATTGTTCATTTCCTTGCTCAAAGTCTAGATTCTCCATGGCTTTATCTTAATGCTATCAAAAGTATCATATGCCTTATTGTTTGTTATTGATGGATTAGTTACAATCTTCATTTGTCTACTCTCAAAGTCTATATTGTTACGGGTGTTTCAATTGTAGATTTTCTAGGGTCATTTTTTTCACTTGAGGTAGGCAAATTTTTTATATACTTGAGCTTTGGGCTTCTATTTGTTTTCAATTAAGGTTATTTTTTGACTATATCAATTTCTTGAAACATTTGGACTCCCCGTTATATCAATAATAAACTCCTCTATGCTTTCAAAAGAAAATGTAAATAGCATATATAACAAACTAAATGAAACCTCACTAACCTTTTGTATATAAAACCAAATGCATGAGATTGGCTGAATAATTTTCTTCGTAGAACTTTAAAAGCTCCTGTCTTATATCCAACCCTTTTGCTTTTGGTCTAACATCCAAGGTATACCAATTCCCTACATATATATTAACAAGTTAAACAAACACAATATAAGATGCATATATGTATGTAAAATCTTTGTTGGAAAAGAAAAGGACACCATCATTTATTTTGTTTTTAAATTAATCAAATTTATTTGCTATACAGAAGAATTCTATTTTAAATTAATAATCAAGGTATACCAATTCTCTACGTACATATAATTTACTCAAAACAACCAACGAAATGCTCTATTTTACTACAAGTCTTTTCAATATTTCAATTTGCATAATGTCAACAAGCACAATGCATGCCAAATGACCATGTCATTTGCCAAAGCACATATTATTTTGAAAAAATGAAAGAGAAAACAAGGGTAGGGGGAAGATAAAATTATATAAAAGCTTTACCTATGCCAAATCTATGATAAGGATGACTTTCCCAGCTGAGATGTTTTTGAAGCTGCATAGGAGATAAGGAGTTACAATGGAAAAGAAAAGGTTATGGATAGCTTTAAACTTCATTTTATTATGCTTCTTGCTTATCATATTTTCTTAGGAAATAAAAAGTAAAAAAAAACTTTAAATTAAAATTAAATTTTTTTGAATAATTTAAAAGTTAAAAATTGACTGTGAAAGATAGTAGTATCACTTTGAATATGATCATTTCCTATTAGGGTTTCTCAAAGTCTAGGTTGTTTCATACTTGAATCACTTTTATTCTAAGGTATTTCAAGTGATCATATTATTTATGGTTCAAACTATTTTGATTAGCATCTTTCTTTTTTTTTTTTAAATTGAATGTCTATACTAATTAATTGACATGCAGTTTAAGGAAAAAATTTTGAGTTCTAGTGACTGTTATATTAAACTCTATAATAATTTATAATATTTATTTCCATTTATTTTTCTTTTCCAAAAAGTTCAAAAACAAACAATAAATCTTGTTCTTAGAGGCGAAGCTATAGGGGCTTGTTAGAGACCACGGTGCTAAAAGCTGGGAGAGAAAACGATATGGGAAGAATTTTTATTTGTGTATTGAACAAAAAAACTGTACAATGTATGTTGTTTTTTTATATACAAGAATAAAGGAAAATTAAGCCTATAATAAGCTGCACTACTTGACAAAATTACAAGAATAATAAATGCCTAAAAATGAATAGTTATTTACAATTGTACCATAATTCTGTTGGTCCAGCAATCAGTGTCTGGAAATTCTTTAAAACAATTTCTTGCTGGCATCATCCTATTTAATTCTATAATACTCCCCCCACAAGAGGAGCTACCACAGCTTGTTTCTTTGCTTTCTAGCTTATCAAGGATTTTCCAAGGAATATACTGACTCTTATAACAAACCTTTTTGTGTCTAGACAACTCTCCTAATCACTCTATGCATAGGCTGTTAAGATGAGTTCTAAATGTGAAGCCATCAAAATGCCATTCCCTAGGTATTTAAGTACTCTAAGTGCTGCATGAAAATGAGATGTTCCAAGCTTGTCCATATACTGTGATAATACTTGAACAGCATATGTGATGTCTAGTCGAGCAAAGGTTAGATAAATTAATTTACCTATCAATTGTCTATAAGTTATAGCATCTACTAGTTTATCTTTCTCATTAGCCTTAGATAACTTTTGGTTATAGTCCATAGGTGCGGATACAAGCTTAGCACCTAGTAAACCATGTTCCTTCAATAAACTCAGAGTATACTTTTGCTGGTAGATTGTAATCCCCGTATCTGACCTTGCTACTTTTAGACCAAGAAAATATTTCACACATCCTAAATCCTTCAACTTAAACTTGGAACTAAGATATTGCTTAACATCATTTGTAGCCTTCACAGAAGAACTTCCTATCATTATGTCATCAACATACACAAGTAATCGCACAAAATCATTATTTTTAGTTATGTAAGTAAATAAAGAATAATCTGATTTTGACTGTGTGAAACCATCAAGTAGTAATGCCTTAATGAACTTACAATTCCATTGCCATGATGCTTGTTTGAGCTTGTATAGTGATTTGTGTAGTTTGCTAACAAACTTCACACCACTAGGATACTCCCCCTTGATGAGATAACCTTGAGGTAGGTCCAAGTAAATAATCTCATCAAGGTCTTCATTTAAGAAAGCATTGTTGAGGTCTAGACGTTATGATGCCAATTTTTCAATGCTGTTATTTCTGAAAACGTTCTGACAGTAGGTTGTTTAGCCATTGGACTAAACATCTCTTGATAGTCAAAGCTTTCTCGTTAATTGTAGCCTTTAGCCACCAACCTAACATTGTATCTTTTCATATTGCCATCAGCATTCATTTTCACTTTATATACCCATTTACTACCAATAAAATGTGAATCAGAAGGTAATGGTACCACACTCTAAGTGCCATTGTCTTCAAAGGCATCAATTTTACTTTCATGGCATTCTTTTAATGATAAACTGAATCGCTTGATGATAAGTTTTTGGCTCATCAACATGGGACAAAGAAACCATAAAAGTTTTATGAGAATCAAATAATAGATTGGAAGATAGAAAATCTTGAATAGGATATTTAATGACACTGTGTGATGATGCAGAGGGTAAACACAATAATATGCCTCTAAGTATTTTAAAGGTCTTCTTATTCTATCTCTTTTCCTTGATGGAGAGTTTTCATGATCACTAATAAAGACAACAAAATGATCATCATAGAAATTAGATATATTTAAAGAGGATGAAACAGTATTTATATTGGAAATAGATTCTGAATTTAATGGACTTGAATTATTTATGTCATGATAAAATCTGTCAATGAAAGAGAATTACCAACAAGATTATAATCATGAACAAAAAAATTAAAGTCTGAATAATTATCAGTATTGATATTGAGATTATTGGTGACCAAATTATACTCACAAGATGTTTGGGGAACTGTTTCTTTGTTGACAGTTTATGTTGGCTTTTGGAAGGGAAAAATGCTCTCATGGAAGATGACATCCCTACATATAAAGATTTTATGCGTGCTCAAATTATATAACTTGTATCCTTTCACTCCTGTTGGATATCCTATAAATACCTCTAGGGTCAATCTTTTTTCTATTATGTGACAAAATGCTAGCAAAACAAAAGGAACCACATACCTTGAAATGTGAATAAGAAAGTGGTTTTTGGAATAATTTCTCATATGGAGTTTTATTTTTCAAGATTGGTTTAGGTATTCAATTGATAATGTGGGCTACTAAAAGTATTGAATCACCCCAAAATTTTAAAAGCAAATAGGACTGGAAAAGCAAAGCTCTAGCAATTATCAGCAGATGTTGGTGTTTTCTTTCAACCACACCATTCTGCTGTGCTCTATCAACGGTTTTCTTTCAACCACACTATTCTACTATGGTCTATCTACACATGACCGTTGATGCACAATTCTTTTAGAAGAATAAAAATCAACAAGTTTAAATTCCTGACCATTATCAAATCTTAATTGCTTAATTGATTTACCAAATTGGTTGAATATCATATTGTAAAGGGATTGTGTCAAACCTGTTGTGTCAGATTTAGCATGCATAAGACCAGTCCATTTGAAATGATTGTAATCATCTACAATTGTAAAAAAATATCGATAACCATTAATTGTTGGTGTAAAATATGGACCCTAAATATTTACATGCACTAAATAAGATGCAGATTTTGAACGTTGAACATGAACAAGAAAAGGTAAACATTTTGCTTTGCTAGTGGACAAATTTCACAAGGTAAATCATCAGCTCAATGAACTTTAAAACAAACTTTTCCTATTGGATTTATCCTATTTGAAGAGACATGCCCTAATCTATAATGCCAAAGGTCAAAATAGCTAGGAGCTCTTGTACAAGTAAAAACTGTTTCACAAAAATCCTTGGAAATTGAACCAGTAATTTCTGGTTCACAATTGTTCATAAAGCTAACAAAACCAGTAAAAATGGAATTGGCAAACTTTCAATATTAAATTTATCAAAGTATTGTGCATCACAACTGTCTTGCAAGAGGTATAGACCTACTGTCACTTTAATAAGCCTAATCACTGTCCATGACTTGATGTCCTAAATTACATAATGTGTATCAATAAACAAAAGACAAAAATTCTTTGTATTTGTTATCTTACTAATAGAAATAAGATTGAAGCTGAATGAAGGTACACACAAAACATTGTGTAAGATAAACCTTAAGTTTATTTTGATTATCCCTATATGTGATACAGGCACTTTGACTTTGTTTGGTAAATGAACATACATTTGATAAATAGGCTTTGAAGAAATAAAAGACTTACTGAAACAAGCTATATGATCACTTGCACTAGTGTTAATTATCCAAGTATCATTCTTACCATGAAAATTGAGATCATTATGAAACTTAATTGAATTAAATGAATAAGATGGATGAGAAATATACCAACCAATAATCAATTGACAAGAGAGGATTTGTTTTGCTAATTTGGTGAGGCTTGTCCACCATCAGCTAAGTTTGTAGCAGGTTTATTGATTAGTGCTAGAATTTTGTTGAACTGATTCTTAATGAAAGAAATAGGCAAAGTGGAGTTGATAGGCATTTCTTTTAATTCAGCATCTTGAGGGTTACACATCACATTGTTAACCATTGCCTTTCCTCTCTTTAAACCAAATTTATGTTTCGTGAATTTGAAATCATCAGGAATCTTATTAGTTTATAACACTTCTCCTTTGTATGACCTTTTTACTGTAGTGTGCACATGCAAAGCCTTTGCTTCTTTTTTGTACCTTGTGTAATAACCATGGTAGATGACTCAAGGTTGGGCAGTGATTAAAAGGTTAGTTCCTTTATGATTCCTCCCTTATCATTAGATAGTAAGCCTCATTCATGTTTGGAAATGGTTTCGGCATCACTATCTGGGATGTTAAGGCAAAATAGGTTTCATTTAACCCATTTAACAACCTAAGTACAGTGTCATTTTGAATCCAGTCCTTGTAAGATTGAAACATTTCAGGTTATAGGTTCCACAAAGGCAATGAGGTAAGGGCCCATAATTACGTAACTCTTCCCATAAACTATTTAGCTCAGTAAAATAGGCATCTACAGATCTTTTACCTTGAGTGACATTGTTGAGGCAGTACTGAAGTTTACGATGCGAGCATCATTAGGATGGTTGAACCTCTCTTTTAGTGTTTCTAGATCTGGTAAGCAGAGCTCATGTAGAACACAGTCAATGCTATGGGTTATGTAAGTGATTCTAAAAGCCACACCACAACAGGGTCATTGCAGTAGGACCAAGCAATGTGAAGCTCATCAGATGAACTTGGTTCTGGCAAAGTTCTATCAATGAATCTCTTCTTATTCCAAATTAAGAGAGCTTATGTGAAGGATTTGCTCCAAAAGACATAGTTGTTGGAGCTCAACTTAGGGTATCACCACTGACCCATGGTGGTCTAAAGAGTGTAAAAAATAAGGTGATTGAAGATCTTTTGCTAGGATTACCAATGATTTTGAGGTAGTTGAGTTTGTGATTGTAGTATTGGTTGAGTCTACCATTTTCTTGAATTAGTGAGCCAAATATAGGATTTTAGTCTATATTAAGAGGATTTGAGGGATGAATTGATTGGGCTGAAAGAGTTAAACCCAGATCTGAAAAGTTTGGCGTGATGATTTAAAAACCAGTGAAATGTTTAGGAGAGATTGAAAAAAAAAACAATTGAAATATGAAAAATAGAAAAAAAATCTAGGAAATAAACGATAAAATGATTAGACAAACAAATGGATCCGAGCAAGGAATTCAACGAAGAATCCCAACTTGCTCTGATACCATGTCAAAAGTTAGGAGAGAAAATGATATGAGAAGAATTATCATATCTGTATTGAATAAAAAAAAACTGTACAGTGTATGTTTTATTTTTATAAACAAGAATAAAAGAATATCAAGCCTATAATAAGTTGCACTACTTAACAAAATTACAAGAATAATAAATTGATGCCAGGCCATTGTAAAGACACCTAGACGTTGTAAAAGACATCAATCGTGGCGAGGTTGAAAACCCCATTAAGGTGAATCACCAATCTTGACAAGGTTGAAAACCCCACTAAGGTGAAAAATAGCTAAAATCCAACTTTGGTTGGCTAGGCCAAAGATACTAAAAACCTCTTACTCTTTAAAACAAGCTTAGAGAAATAAACACTCCTGCTTAAGAAAATATTATTTATTAACTCTCAACTATAATGTCTCATAACTAAGCTTAAGAGTCCTATTTATAGTATTATAGGCCCACATCCTAATAAAACTCTACTTTTAGTTGATCCAGTATAACTAGAGTAGTTAATAAGATATTTAAATAAAATAGGTGTTCTAATCCTAAATNGATTTAAATAAAATAGGTGTTCTATTCCTAAATAGAACATGACTATCCTAATCAAATACTAATTCTTAAAAGTATTAAAATTCCAATAAAAATAAGAAAAGAATCCTAATCTAAATAGAATAAAGAAAATAAATCCTATATCAACTACAATTAGAAAAACTAAATAGAATCCTAAATGCTCTTACATCATAAATGCCCAAGAATGCATAGCTATTTACAAATGTACCATTATTCTGTTGGTTCAACAATTAGTGTTTAGAATTTTCTTTAAAACAAATTTTTGTCGGCATCATCCCATTTAATTCTCTAATGCCCTTTGCTTTTGAATGGCTTATATACGCTATAGCTTTGCAACATAACAAAGGGAAACTCTTGCTTTGACCCTACAAAAATTTTAACTACCCCTTTTTAGAGGTGCTTATGGACCAAGTCGAGCTTGATTGACACCTCTAAAATTTAGATTCAAGTTTAGACCTAGCTTGATTAATTAAATTTTATTTATTATTAAAATATTAAAAAAATATTTTTATATAAATATTTTTAATATTTGTAAATATATTTTCAAATTAAATTAAATAAAAAATAAATAAAATTATTCATATAATAAATATCTCAAGCCGGGCCTAGTCGAAATCAAGCCTAAAAGATCTTGTCCATGCCACAACTCAAGTCGGGCTAGGCTTGGGTGGAGAGATTTACTGCCTTTCTTGTAAAATTTGAAATCAGTATTATAGGTGAAAATAGAGGGGGTTGAGTTGGTTTTGGGATTGAGTCATTTCAAGTCGTGTGTCTTACCAGGTAATTTATTGTTCTGGTTGGGGTTAATTTAGGTTAGTGCTGTTCAATCGTTGGATTATTATGAGTTTGAAGTCATTTTAAATTGGAAAGTCAAGTTCAAGTAACCCACATGTCAAGTGAATCTGAAATCATTAGTCACCTTGAGATGCTTTTTTATAATTTATTTATATATATATAACAATTTATAAGAGTACAATTAAAAGATCTAAGATTTATACGTAACATCAATTTTTTTTATACTTGGTAAAGAAATTTGGTTAAATTATACAATTAGTCTATGTACTCTATAAAAAAGTATGTATTTAGTCCCTATATAATAATTTGTGTGAATTGATCCTTGTACTTTGTCATTTGTTAATTTCAATCCTTAACTAAAATATTGTTAAATTTTGTAAAATTATACAGTTAGTCCCTGTACTCTATAAAAAGTATGTATTTAGTTCTTGTACAATAATTTGTATAAATTGGATCCTTGTACTTTGTCAATTTGTTAATTTCAATCCCTAAATCTAATACTATCAAATTTAAACATTAAGTATGCTAATGTGGCATTTTGACCAAACAAATATGACACTAATACAGACATCATGGTGTTATCTAGATGAGGTGGCATATATTGATGTGGTAGAAATGCTGACATGGTAAAAGCTTTATACAATGAAAAAATACTGACTTTCCACATGGGTTTAAAAAAGAATTAAAAAAAAACCCATATCCTAAATTAAAATTAAATAAGATTAACAGAAAACGAACAGATGAAAAGATAGGGAGAAAAAACAAGAACGTATCCCCAAAAAATAGGGAAAAACATAGAAAAACCTAAAATCCTATGACTCAATTGTTGAAGTGCATCAAATAAGCATAACAACACAATTGATGCAGAGCAACAAGAACCATTAACAACAAAAAATAAAAAGCAAAAATCGGGAAACAAAAACAGTAGCAATGAAGACCATGAAACAAAGAAACTAATAAAGGAAACTAACCACTTGGAACTTGCTCATTTTAACGAGACATTAAATCTCTTGAAGGGTCAAGAGTTAAAATAAATTTATTGAGTCTCTAATCAGTAGAGTTGATAATTACTTGGTCGAAGGAAAGCTTGCTGAAGCAACAGCCGCCCTTGAATAAGGTGTCAAAGGTAGCCAAGCGGAAGAGATAGGTGGTGATTGAGTGAAATGAGCAGCGATAGGGCCATTATGGAGCAAGCTTTAACTATTGTGAAGATAATCATCCAAAGCTTTAACTGTCTGTATACATGAAATCCCAAGAACACAAATCCATACACAAACGTAAATCTGGAGATAATCACCCAAAAGAACACCTTCCAGATTTGCTATGAATGCCAAGAACACATTTACAACCGTAATGCAAATCTTTTTGGCCTCCTTTCTATTAGTATGGTTTACTTAGGGAAGAGTTTCATATTTCTTTTTGAATTACTCAGGAAAAGGGAAACCTATTTGAGATCTCCCAAAAAGATGAGCCATGTCAACATTGTGCCATGTCAGCATTATGCCACATCATTTGTATTAGTGCTATGTAAGCTTGGTCAAAATGTCATATCAGCATACTTAACGATCAAATTTAACAGTGTTAAAGTTAAAGACTAAAATTAACAAATTGATAAAGTATAAGGATCTAGTTCATACAAATTATTATATAGGGACTAAATGTATGCTTTTTGTATAATACAAAAACTAATTGCATAATTTAACTAAAAAAATACTAATTGTTTTAAACCGATTACCATCGTTTCTTAATTGATTACAATTTTCTTAATCGAAGTCATCCTTCCCAACAAAAAAAAACCTTCACTTTCTTCAGCATTCCCTAAACCCAACTACCTTATAATTAGAATGTTCTCTCATTGTTTGTAAATTCCTGTTCCTCTTTTAAAAATCATTCTTTAGGTTGTCTTGAATTTTCAAAAACTGTGAAAAATGTGGGTAGAGAATCTATTATTGCTACTAAATAAAATTCAATAACATCAAATTTTTGTTGAAGATTTTAACGAAGAGAAGAGCATTAGATTTCCCTTATAGATTCTAGGAAAGAGAATAGAAGGATTTGACTTTTGTTTACAAATTCTAGAGAAGAGAATAGCATTGCATTTCCCTGACAACTTCTAGGAAAGAGAAGAGAAGGATTTTTCTTTTATTATGGAACAATATGTTGGCTCTTTTAGTTTTTGATGATAATAAAACATTTTCATTCATTTGTATCTAATAATTCTACTTAAGTGTGCAAGACAAGAATTGTATGTCAATGATAATTAAATAATTCCATGAGACATATCAAAAAGGTATATGAATAAGAAGCCACAACTAATCAACAAAACAGAAGCTCCTTAGTTAAATAATGAAGGGTTAGTTAGCTAAAATTCGAATCAGAAGTTGGTGGGCTTAAGAGTATTGAGAAACAAAAAAGACTTAGTCGACCAAGAAATGGGTTAGTCGACCGAGAGCCTACTGTCAGAAATTTGGACTTCAAGATAGAACCAACTTAATTGACTAAGAAAGAAGTTAGTCGACTAAGTGCTTACTGCCAGAAACTGGGATCAAAAAATAGAAACGACTTAGTCGACTAAGAGCATTCTACCAAAAAATTTGAATTGTGCACTAGAAGAAAGATTAATGGCCATAATTGTAACAAAACTATTTTCAACGGTCAAAAACTACCTAACATCTATCAAAACTGATTTTTCAAGTATTTAAGAAGCTTCCAATGGCTAGAAATGTAAGTAAGGCCTCCAAGAACAAAACGAGCTCAAAAACTAGAAAATACTTTCTGCTTATTTACTGCACTCAACTCCTATCTTTATAATTGTGATATGCACTTCACTTTATTCCACATAGATCAACCTTGTGATCATAAGTACACTCTTATCACTTCTCTACTTGTATTCTTAGAGTGAGCGGGCCACTCTAAGCGATTGATTCAAGTTAGGATTGCTTGATTGAGCATAGGTTCTAACTTAGCCTTGAAAAGTTAGGTGTTAGGTTTTAGTTAATCTTGGTGAAAAATATTGTGAAAAGTTTTGGCTAAGCTTGGTGAAAGCTTGTGGATTTCACCTTTTATAGTAGATTGATTTGGAAAATCCTTGGTTGAATAATCAAAATAGTGGATGTAGGTCTTGGATTGAACCACTAGAAATTCTGGTGTATTGTCTGCTCTATTTTTTTTATTTTTGTTTCTTTTTAAATCATTTCCTCATCTTGCATAGAACAAGTCTTTATTGATCTTAAAACTTGTCTTCAATTTAGAGCTAATTTGAGTAAGAGCCAAAAAATACTATTCACCCCCCTCTAGCACATTTATTTGGGACCAACACAATATTATTATGTGTCCTACCTTTATTGTTCCTTTTCTCAAAATCATTTTTGGGTATTTTTGGATTTCTTTACACCAACTTTCAATCAAGCAACAAGGGCTTCAATCAAACAGAAAAAGTTGGATTAGGTTTTTTGTTAGGAAGGATGACTTCAATTATGAAGATGATAATCAGTTAAGAAACTATGGTAATCAATTTGAAACAATTAATTTTTTTTTATTTTTTGTTTCAAATCCATAACCAATAATTTTTGGACATTTGGAAAGGAAAAAACCCAATTCTGAGTCAATAATTTTTCATGTCATGTCATCTACCACGTGGCATTGACATCATCAAGATGACACATTAACGCATCAAAACTTGCTGACTGTACCATTGACTAACGAAAGTTAGTTAACAATTAATGAGAGATAATTCTTTGATCCAAAATAAAAATTCAGTGGCATATTTGAACACAAAATAAAGACATGGAGCAAATTGACTTTCTTGATATAGTTCTGACACTTATGTATGTATTTAGCTTCTATATAATTTTGAAAATATCCTCAATAAAATAGTTAAATATTCAAATGAAATATTCAATCTATAACTAATTAATAACTTGTTTAAATATAGGGATAAGAAATCTATCATGAACCTATCGACCTGTCACCCAACACATATACCAAGTAACAATAACAAGTACAAGCTTAACCAAGAACAAAGATCTCTATTATATTCAAAATTCTAAAATATCTAAAATTTAATTGATATAAAATTTATTTTATCACTACTTTAACATATTTAGAGATTCGGTTAGTTTAAAAAAAGGATTCAAGATCAAAGTAAAACTAATACCTGGTGCATTCTCCGCTCATCAGACAATAAGTAATTCTGGTATGCTGAGACAAAAAGAGAAAATGGTACTAATGAATTAAAGTCTAAATACTAGAAAACATTGTGTTTATAAATAAATAAATAAAAATAGTCCTTATACTAAACTTTAAAAAAATCTAATGAGATATCTACATTAATTTGTTGATACATGAATTTTAATTCCATATATTCCCCAATACTTGACATGTTTTTTGACCAATCAAAATATGAAGGGTGGTAGGAAAAATATTACGCCACTTGATAGGGCTACCATGCAACATACGCGTGGCTACTAGGAGTCAAAAACTACCTTCTGGATGGTACGGCCTTTTAGCAACAAGGACAACCTTCGTGATATGAGCAACTTATCTTTTTTGCTCGACCCTGTCAATATTGATACTTAGACATCTTTGAGATCAAATTCCTTTTTTGGTGCACAAGATTCGTCTAAGATGGCAAGTACAGAACATACTTAAGGATTTGAGCTCATGAGAGATCTATACTTACATATCCTTGATAATTACTAGGAAAGAAGAAAGAGGCTTAGAAAGTTTGTTGAAGAAACATTGGATTTTTATTACTCAAAGGTGTTTTACCTTTTCATTTCAAGAGTTCTCCTCATTAAAAGAGTTTCCTTACCATGTTCATCCTAAAATACGGTAAAAAGTGAACTTGGTCCAAAACAGGATCTCATCCAGAGTTTTAATTGTGAAGGTAACCCTATTTTCCACTTCACAGATTCATCCACTAGACACTGTTCATGGGACATCAACTGTAGTTACAAAAGATGCTAGAGAGATAGTCTTGAGGCAGACTATGAGCCAAATCATGAGCCAACCAAGATGATGGTGCTTTTTTGAGTCCAGATGCAGAACAATCCACTGATAGTGGTGATTAGGTATATAGAAACCTGTTTTGGGCTTATCTTCAAGATAGATGCCCAATTGCTAGAACCCGGCTTTCAGATTAAAATTAGAAAACACTCTGGCATTAGCAAGACGTGAGAATAAAGAGTTTCTGTTTAGAAGTGGGAACTTGTCATCTAGGAGAAATGGTTGAAAGGCTGGTAGTTGATAACTAGTCTTAACATTCCCTTAATTTGCTCAACTCTTTTACTAACATAAAAGTTTTACACGCCCATTGAGAATCTAAAAGCTCAATCAATCCCTATTATTCTAACACATTGCGTCCTTGCTCAGCTAGTTTTTGGTGTTTAAGATTTATTGATGAGTGGCTAGCCTTTGTGGGATTAATATACTCGTTGAGCTTGAATGGTAACCTAACAAAAAATTCTAGATTCTTCCACAGGGGATTGTTGCATTTAAGCATGAATTATGAATGAGAATTGGCACATGCCTTTTCTCTAAGTAGATCAATTGTGAGCCGCCCTTGGTCAGACTGTTGCTGGATAAGATAGAGATATGGAATTTGTACACATGGTTTGAAAGAAATTTTGTACCTTATTCCTTCAGGGAGAATCCTCAAATGATGGCATTCATGATAAATGTCAAATCCAATCACTATGTTTTTTCCAATTAGTTCAGACCCTAGTACTTGGGTGGTGATAGAACACTAAGAGAATAACTGGGTAGTGATAGGTTTGTTTATCAAGTGTGTAGTGAAAATCTGATCTGAAGCAATTTTGAAATGCCTTTTATAAGGTATCTAGCATTCAAATGGAAGGATATTTGGGTTCATGACTATTTCAACACCGCCTACATCAAAAAAGGCAATGACTGTTATCGGTTGGCTATATTTGGAAGGATAGATTGAGACTGGTTCTGAGGTTATTAGTGGTGCAGGGATTTTTTGTGTTTTAAGTTGGGAAGGAATATTTGGTCAGGGTTGGATTATGAACATGTCTTCAAGGTTAGAGACAAAGTCTGAGGTTATAGTTTGGATGGCAAACAAAATTCTATCTGTAGGTTCATCTTTGAGAGAAAAAATGGATTCCAGATCATTATCCTTAAGATTTACCTTTGTTTTTCATTCAATCTCCTAGAACATTTTTGCTCCTTTCCTTTTATTGTTAGGACATTTTTCTGCACAATGTCCTTGCTGGTTGTAGATATAACACTTGGTTGACTTGGTCCTCTTGCTTAGCCTCCTCTTCTTCAGATATTTCCACTTTGTTCTGTATCTGTGATGAGGAGCAACTTGTTTGAAAAATCTGAATTTCCTTAAATGCTTCTTTCTTTTTGTTTTGTAGTCACAATCTTGGGTTTTGTGACATTTTATTAACTAATCGGTTTTTTCACAAGCATTATCTAGGTCTCTGTTCCCTTTAAGGTAATCTTTTACCACTTTGTGCTTATTGCAGATATCCTCAAGGGCAATGTGGACTTCTTATTGGATTTCTCCAAGGGTTAAAAACAAAATGTCTTTTCTTTGTTGTTGAAGAGACCTTGTAATTATTGTCTGGATTGGCCTTGGGACAAGGAGACAAAAACTTGCTTTAAACTTGGAGAAGCACCAAGGGTATAGAAGAGTTTCATCATTTTCTGGAAATATTTATCCAGATCTGCTTTCTTATAGGAGCAACATTATTTTTGGAAAAATTCCTTCCTTTGGAGAGTCTTGACATCTTCAATGTCTCCTATAAAATAACTATGAAGGATTTGGATTATTTGGCTGAAATCTTACATGACCAGAAACTGCATTTAGCCAGTTTGATTGAAGGTATTCCACCAATATCTTAGGACTCCAGTAAACCTTGATGCGAATTCCATCAAGATTATATAGTAATTATCTTCAGTTAGCCTCCTGGTTTCTAACCATGCATACAATTCTTGGAATCGTTTTGCCCACTTTGTTGGTGGGATATCGTCAATGGTGAATGTCAACTTTGAGATTGTTAGAGTTGCTTGTCTTCGAGCATTATTGGGTTCTGTGTTATCTTCATCCATTTCCTCGACCTTTACTTTTGAGCTTGCCATGAATGGGGATCTTTCTGGTTCTGGCAAAGGGTCTTCAAGATAAGGATGAGATTCTTCATCACTACTGGTCATAGCTTCTAAAGTTTTAGAAGAGGTTGAGTAGGATGATTGAGATGTTGGCTCGTCTTGGATTGCTTGAGCAGAAAAGATCTTGGGAATTGTATTTTCTTTGTATTCTTTGAGGAAAAAGACCAGAGAATTTTCTTGCTTGATCATCAATGTTTTGGGTTCAACGCCTCCGATGTTTATCCCAAATCTCGGTTTTGATTGTGGAACTTTTATTTCTTCTTCTGGCTGCACAGGTTTTTTCCTTTGGGCTTTTGCAGACAATGTTTCAAGCTTTTATGTTTCAGAGGATTCTTCGACTTCTTTTCTTTTCCTCTGTTTTTCTTCTTCTTCTTTTTAGGCTTTAAGTTTTTTGTAAAGATTAAAAAGAGTCAATTCTTTGGATAGAGGTGGCAGTTTTTCTGGTATTTTTGGAGTGCAAGTTGATAGTAGGAATGGATCATTCCTGTTTGGAGATAAGATTTTCTTGGTTTCTTGAAGGAGCTTAATCTGAGCTTTAAGCTTCTAAATTTCTGCTTTCTTTTGTTCCATATATAGTTGGAATGGAACACCTTGTTCTGGTATTTCCTTAGAGACTGGTCTAAGTCTATTTTGGAGAAGTTTGATCATATCGTTGGTGGTCTTGGCATTTTCATCCACTTTATTTTCCACCTTCTGGATTTTGTCCTAGATGCTGCTGAGCTTTTGGTCAATTCCTTTCAGCAAGGAATTTTGGACGAGAGAATTTATTGTTTGCTAGTTTAGTGCAGCTTCTGCTGCACTGATTTTGACTAGTTTTCCCATAGCATCAGCTTGGAGAAGGGTCAGAATTTTAGGTGCATGTTTGAATTCCTTTTCTGTAAATTCTTCTAGTGGAGGAAAATCATGGTCATAAGAAGGACTTACTGGTTGAAACAGGCAAACCTAGGGTACTAGTGGAGGTTGCTGATATTGGTGATAAGTTTGAAAGCAACTTTGTTTTTGTACCCACCTTTGGATCTTTTGTAACATGGTAAAACAGGTTTTGGAGATTTTGGAGATGGTGGTTCATGATGCGAAAGGTTCTCTTCGTGCCCACTCTAGAGGAGAATATTTAACTAAATACTGGTATTTTTCTCTATTTTCTCCCAAAGGTTCTATTGAAGGATTTTTGTCTTGATATCTCCTATACATAGACTTGGTAATTTTAGACACGACACGAAAAGATACGAGTTAAACAGGTTTTGGGTTTACGCTTAACGTGTTTCGTGTCTAATCGTGTTTGACACGTTAAGACACGAAAATTTTTATGTCTTAACGTGTCAAATACGACAAACACGGTTAAACACGTTTACTTAATCGTGTTATCGTGTTTAAACGTGTATACATATTTAAATATGTATACATGACACGTTTATTAAGTTATTAAATATTAATAGTTAAAAACTATTTTAACCTTATATAAATAATTTTTAATAATTATTTAATGTATATTTTAACCTTTATATATGATAATGAATTTTATGTATGTTATTTATATTAAATTTTATTATATTTGATGTTATTATTATTATTTTTTTATTGTAATTATTTTTATAATTATAGATTTTAAATTTAAATAATAAAATTATATTTAATTATAAATATTTTTATTTAATCGTGTTAAATGTGTTAATCGTGTTAAACGTGTTATTAATCGTGTCGTGTAGTATATTGACACGTTTAATAAACGTGTAAAACGTGTTAATCGTGTCATGTCGTGTCGTATTACACGTGTATTAAACGTGTACATGTATGTATTTCAAATTTAAGACACGAATATTAAACGTGTTGTGTTCGCGTTTAGTCTTAACATGTTTCGTGTATAATCGTATCTGATACATTAAAGACACGAAAACACGAATTGCCAAATCTACCTATACATAACTTTGTTAGAGGAATAACTTGGCTTTTTCTTTTTTGATTTCTTGGCTAGCCCATGATCTAACTCATAGTCTGCCTCAAGACTGTCTTTTGGCATCCTTTGCAGCTATAATTGATGTCCCATGGACAATGTCCAGTGAACAAATCTGTGAAGTGGAAAATAAGGTTACCCTCGAAATCAAAACTTTGGATGAGGGCTTGTTTTGGACTAGCTTCAATTTATACTATTTTAAGCATGAACATGGTAAGGAAAATGGGTGGTGCATAAGGGTAAAGCCTCTCTATGGGTTCGGCACCCCCCCCCCCCCCCCCCCCCCCCCCCCCCC
>NC_030854.1:26929309-26982401 GCF_000208745.1 Theobroma cacao
TATGTGGATTCTATCTTCTACTTGTCATATTTTTTTTTGTATGTGGATTTTATTTTTTATGATTTTAATATTTTAAAATAAATAAATTATTATATAATTTTCAAATATAAGTTGCAATGTTGCACAGTTGCTTAGAATTTCATTAATATATTATTTTTTATTTAGAATAACCAATGCATTTTGGCATGTATGATGCAAACTTTTAAGTAAGAAGGATATACATACATATTGATCAAGAAAGAAATAATTATATTTTTTTCAATACAATTTTATTGATTATATATTTTTAATGGCTCTCAAAATTATTTTTTATTCAATAATTAGTTTTAATCCTCAAACTGTTTGATAAAATTAAAGTCATTATGGTTAGCATATTACTAATTAAGCTTAGCAAATAAATTCTAAATTAATATGTTAAGCCTATCAAATTTTTTTTTAAAAAAAAAGTAAGTCTACTAATTCAAGCCATTAAGTTTTAATATAAATCGAAACCTATCATAACATATTATATCTTAACAATCCAACCTAATAGCCTATCAGAATATATTATATTTCAATAGTTCAACCCAATAACTTGATATGTTAATTAGCAATTCAAGAGGTAAATAAAAAAATAAGAGAAGAGTTAGAACACACAAAGCAAAGTGGCAATTTATTTGAGTTCGAAAAACTGTTTTCTCTTTCACTGTTGGCCACAAAGAATGAAAGAGACTCTTTTTATAGTTTCATTCAATCATATTTACAAACAACACCATTATTATTGTTAATGTGTATTTTTTTTATATATCCAATATCTTTTGAATTTTATTTATTCTTTTAGATGAGTGATAATTGAATTATATATAAAGTTCTCTTTAACTGTTTAGTGTCTCTCTATTTGGTCTCCTTTTAAAAATATTCTAACTCCGTCCCTATGGTGCAAAAGGCTCCTTTAAATGAGAGTGATCAAATTTGATTTCTACTATCCCATCCGACTTTCTAGTGAAATGAGTTTCTGTGGATTGGATGGAGTTTGCTGTTTCATGGAGCTTCTCATCATTAGTCACCCACTTTTTTGGCAAAAGTTTGGCGAGGTCCTGCTTTGGAATTCTTTTGGGGACAAAAGAATATTTAGGGACCTGAGTGGCATTTATGGAGAGGACCAAAGCATTATCAAAGTTGGTTTGGAGTCTGGAAAGATTGAATATATGGTCTTGAACCCTATAAATCATCTGGTAATGGAGTGTGGCAATTATGGCTGAGGGAACTTGTTGAACACTTGCTATTTGGATATGAACTTTCAATGCTGAGAGTAGGTTTGGTCATAAAGAGCCATAGTGTAGTTTCGGAATAGAGTCACAATGACTGTTCCGTGCTGAGAGTATTTGATCATGTACGGATTTTGATTAACATATAATTGAGGTGTCATCAAATTTTTAAAACGGAATTAAGAATTGGGATCCATCGATATATGAAATAAAAATATCACACTCAATAATTTTTGGTACGTATATTATGTTAGACATTTTTTTAAAATATAAAAACTAAATATGATATTATACAAATTAAAAAATAAAGATAAATAAAAGGCTCACCGGACTCAACAGTTTTAATTTCCCTCATGGCTGCTTCAGTTGACATCAATGGTTTATTAAAAAGCTGGGAAAAGCTGAATGGTATTGTGCCAACCAGAAAAAAAAAAGGGGAAAATTACAGGACAACAACGAAATTCACAAACTTTACATGAACATTAATTTGATGGAAATAACACCAAAGAAAGCTGAGAAAACAACACTTACCGTTCCAAAGCTTCTTCAAAACAGTCATTGTTAATGTTAAAATGATAGTTGGTCTGGTTGGAAGACACAGCGCCTTCTGTGTAGCCTCCATGCTGAATATCAGTGAAGTAAACCAAGCATATATAATTAAGGAAAAAATGTAATATTTTTGGGAAAATATAAGGACAAATATATGATTTTACTTTTAATTATATAAACTAATTAAATTTGAACTGATATTATGCTTTATTTATTTGTTTATTTTTCATCTTTATTCAATTAAAATTTTACATTTTATTTGTTATCTTTATTGCGTGATCAATATTTAAACAGCAAAAAAAAAAGAAAACAGTGATTTTTTATTTTGTTTTTTTTAAGATAATCAACAAAAATAGACTTGTGTGCATAAAAGATCTACCACGGTTAGAAACTCAAAAACATTATAATTTGAGTAACTAAACTCATATATAATGACATATAGAAGAGTATATTTGAGATGAACGGTACCTCGATTATGTACTGAGAATAACTATCCTCCCCAGGATATGTTTCACTAGCATAAGCCAGCAGCAGCGCGCGCACTACAAAAAATGAAACAAAAAAAAAAAGAAACATATGGAATAAGAAAAAGAATTGTTGAGTTGCTCAAATGAAATCATATTAGTCCCTCTTGTACCCAAAGAAATGCTCAACATCAAATGAAGTTGGACCCTGAAATTATAGCCAAAATCTTAATAAGACATCAAATTTCCAGTCAGAAAACGCTTTAGATATTTTACCAAACCCAGTCGACCCATGAGCGTCTAGCAGGTAAGGTTTATAGGATAGAAGTGACTACTTATCAGAAGAAAAATATATGTACGTACTGAGAAGATGAGCAAGGCCCTCGCAGCCATCCGGATCAGAGAAGTAGCCGATGCTGACACGCATACATGCAGCAGACTGCAACATCAAAGTCAGAAATTTTTGGATACATTACTTAAATTAAATTGGAACCAAAAAAAAGGACAAGACAGAAATTAATTTTTGGAATTTCCCTTGCCTTGTCGGTGTCGAGATCGCTTACGAGGAGCACTTGGAGGGAGTTTCCGAGGACGATCCTCCTGTACTGTCTCTTGTCTGTTCGAGGCTTTAGTATTTCTTCGTCGATTTCCGTAACATTAGCCATTTTCAAGTTCGGTCGAGAGAGGAAAGATCAATTTGCTTGTTTTTTTATCTTTTGCGGCTTGAAATTTATTTAAGGAGAAAGATTAGATTTTCAATATATTGAGAAGGGTAATTTCATCTTTATCATACAATAAAGCCTATCACAGTTCACCAATATTAGAGGGTGATATTACATTTCCTAAAGCTCTATTAAAATATCTTACAACACTTATTAGAAATTATTTTCTTTTGGATACACTAACATAATATTTCCCATACTTTCATTATTGTAGACAAACGAATTTGACCTGTAATACTATTTCTTGCTGCAGCTTTTCTTTTCACTTTACCTAAAGGGGCACCACCATTTTCTCTTCCGCATAAAGGCCAAGTTTCTTTATCTGAGTCGTTTATCTTGGGTCCCAGCACTATTCCAGATGTATATCCTGCATGTTCGTGTCTTCTCTTTCTCAATAAAATGTCTGATTACTATGTTGTTTTATCCCTTTTCACTTTTCAACATTTTCTTTTAAATTAACATGTGACTTAGCCTTTTATCCTTAATTCTTGACTTTTTTTTTCTAATTTATTAATGCATGATTGCTATGTTTTGCATTATTGATGCACTCTTTCTAATTTGCTTAGCCTTATCCCTTTATCCTTTGCCTTGTTTGTTTTGTCCTTATTTGTCCTTTTAAGGCCATAGCTTTGAGATAAGTTGTCCCTACTCACTAATTGCTCCACGGAGGTATCAGTTGTGCCTCCGAAACTCCAAAATTAGTCTGATTCACTACAAAATATATAACTATTTTGATGAAAATTTGTCAAAAAAACCTTAATTTCTGTCAAAAATTAACTACTGATAGAATTGTTGATGGTTAAATTTTGTCGAAAATACATTAATAGGTAAACTATTCCATTGTAAAAAGTAATGAAACTCAAATTTGTTGGAAATTTTTTACAATATTTCATCATTAAAAAGGTAAAATGGCAGTCCATTTATTGACTTACTTTTGGCACTGTTCTGTTGGAGTATTTCATCAATGATTTGACATATTCCGTTGGTAATCCATCAACAATTCCACCAGATGTTGGTTAGAAAATCAATCGAAAAAATTTGTGGTTATTCAGTCGGTACTTTATAGGTGATAAAAGGATATTTTGATAATTCTACAAAATATGTATGTATGCAAACTTATGTATTATACAATTATCAGATATTTAGACAATATTATTATAGAATTTAAAATAATTAAAAATAAATATTATTATACAATTAAAAATATTAAAACATACAAAAATATATTAATTTATATTCAAAGTATACAATGTTTCAATGTTTTAAAAATAATGAAAATATACATAAAAGAAGTCCAATGCCTCACAACGTGTTGTCGTCACCTCTTGCAAACTCTCCCTCGAATTGCAAGTGCTCGCTTGTTGTGGTGGAGGAACTGAATCTGCTTCATCTGTTCCATGAAGGTCTAAACTGTCTTCGCCGTCGCACTGTTCTTCTTTATTTTCCATGGCATCTTGAGAACATTCTCATTATTGTTGTTCAATGTGTCGCGAATGTCAAGAATGTTCTCTTATAGATGCTACACCTTTTATTGGAGAGGATCAGGATGAGCAACAGTCACCACCGAAACTCCACATGCAAGCTCTGATGTCGGTACAAGTAAAGACCCACCAGGCATTCTAATCCCAAAGCCATACACATGATAAAAAAATGGCTGAAAATTAATTGGAAAATATTAAAAAATGGCTGCAAATTATATCATCTGTGGATAATCTGACATATTGCTTTGGACAAAAGATTTTCAATTGAATAAATTTTTTTAAAGTAATTATTGCTTTTTTTATATGATTTTAGACTATTTGATGATTAAAACTTTTCTTTGTGTGACGTGCTAAAATACTAATAATTTAGTTTTAGCCTTAGATTGATAAAGATGAATTTGTCTTACCCAACTTTATCCTAATAATTTATAGGTGACAGTTTATTTTGACAGGTAACTTGACGTTAATTTATGTCCATAATATGAACTTTATATGGTGAATTATATTTGAATGATAAATGATGGATGCTCTTAAATATGGAATGGACAGGTGGAATTAATTATGAAATGAAATAGGATAATCTCTCATTATATAGTTTAATATCACATGTATAAAAAAAAAAAAAGATTGATGGTTTTACTTTAAGTTAGTTAAGAAAAAAAGTTGCAAATTTAGATTTAGTTAGATATTACTTTTAGGTTAAGAACTTAAGTTTGAATTCCTTCCTCCCCTTATTCCTTAAAGTTCCTTTAATATACAACCTAAAAAAGATGCTAGATGCCTTTCAGTGTATTTTCTTCTGAAAATCTATAACATGCGTTATCCATCTTTTTTGCCAATAGTATTTTTCTTTTTGAAAAAAAAGAAGAAGCACAGATTAGTCTGATAATATATATAAATATTTCTTGAAATTTTAAAATCTTTTTTCATTCTTTTAATGTCCTCAAATTTTGGATTGAAAATTATTTTAGAGTACGATGACAACCACTAGTACATACACTATGATATTGCTTTTGATTACACAATATTAATTCCTATCATATTTGGATCTGTAACAAAATACTAAAACTTAAGCAGGTTCTCTTTTTTTTTAAAGAGTTACTGTCAGACAAGTTTCATTAATCCCTTCTTCACTTCTTCTCTCTCAGTACGGCATACTGACAGGATATACTTGCAGACAGATATATTAAAACTTAAGGCTGCTGCAAAAGCAAACCTGTTGGCAAAGCATCTTATCCTGTTTGCTTTAGCATAAAGCAACTGCCAGATGCCGATGATCTCCTCTAAATTCGACACACAACTTCGCGTAAGGAATATATAGACTGGACTGGATGGCTGCCTTATCACAGAATCTAAAACTTTTTGGATGTAAAAGACAATGGAAAACGAACCCTTCTTTTGAATTCTCTAACTATTATCCTATTCAAGCATGAAATTCCCATGATCTATCAATTTTATATTAGACTTAAAAAAAAAAAAAACTTTTCTTGCTTATTTATTTAATAAAGAGTTTTATTTTCAGTTGTCAATTTATATGAATAGATCATTGTAGTGATGGGAAGCAATATCATTTAAAAGATGAATTTATTTTCACCATCTTTTAAATCCATTAGTAAAAAATGAAAAATTGAGTTTTTAACTAATGTCGTTGATGAAAATAAAACATTGGGTAAAGGATATGGACTAATAATGAAATTTTATTTACAGTGTATAATAGAAATCATGATTGACAAAAGTAAAAAAGAAATATTTGGTAGCAAATTGTTGATGAACAAAAACATCAATTGACGCAACGAGTTAGCATAAAAACAAAAACTAGTACTCGACAAAGCTTTTAAAATTGATAATCAAATTTCAAACACAAAAACTTACACTCAAAATTTGAAAATAAATATAATATCATTTAATAATTCAAAAAAAAATAAATTAAGTATAAAAACTAAAACTAAGAATGCTATTTATAATAACCTAATCTTACTTGACTTAAATTTGAAATACAAGTAAAATAAATTAAAATAAAAAAGTATGTTACCTTAGACTTTCTTAAAGTACAAGAAAAGTAAATTCCTAAACCTATATTTACTTATCATCCAAGTAAAACAAAATAAAACAAAAACTCTAAATATTAAATACTAAATAAAAAATATTAAATGTTAAAATTACTTATCTACATCATCAATGCAAAACTATTTTCATTTTAGGACGATCAATTTGGCTTCAACTTTCCTTTTTTTTAAAAAAGGCTTATTTTATTCATCCAAAGAAAGGAGTCCTGCTGCAAAACAAACAAGCTGCTAGGAAAAATCAAAGGAAAGGAACAACCGAAGTTTACAAAACACAGAACATTGAACCGAAACAGAATGTTGCAAAAGGTGGCAAAGAGCTGATATTGCAAAATAGTGGCAAATTGGATGTAGGACAATGGACTTCCCCTTGAGATCATCATAGCCCATTGAACCAAGTACCAACTGATCTGTTTATCTGGGACAGTTGCAAAATAGCAGACCACACTTGATGAGAAAAAGGACAGGAGAAGAATTTATGTTCTCTGCATTCTGAACTCTGGAGCCTAACCACTGAAAAAACGACTTGTATCAGAGATTGAACACTGTTTCAGGAGCTAATTCTCTGTAGAGAATAGGTAATCTGTCCAGAATTGTCATCCAAGCAATGAGAGTGTCTTGTAATATGGTATGGAAACCGGATAATTTTGTGCGAAGTCACCTTTGACAGTGTGTGCCTAATCTCCTCCCAAGAATTAACTAGCAATTGTAAAAGTGCCAAAAGCAGTGCTTGCCTAATTAGCTATCCAAAAAAAAAAAAAAATCCAAAGTAACAATTTGAAAGCTATTAGATTAATGAATGAAAGGAAATAAATCAATAAGAATGTAGGCAAGATTTTTGTACTTTATTGTGAGAAATTTTCTCCTGGTTCTTCCGTGTACGGAGGCAGTACATTCGGTTGATACCAACGATACCAATATATATCTTTGCTGGAATGCCTGTTTATTGCATCTTCGATTCCTTGGATTGTGGTAGTACTTTTCTTCGTATCTTTCTGAACAAGTTGGAATGCCTTTAAAACCAATTAATTAGAATGAGACAATGAGAAGAAGTGTGTTAATTCTAATGTTAGTAATCAATAAGAAAAATTAAATACGTACAAATAATGAACTAGCCTTTCTATAATTAGAATGTACTCAAAGCTGTCATGTTTTTAATTATTTAATAAATAAAGGAAAAAAAAAATTAGCTATAGGGTAAAAAGTGTGGATGGATACCTCTGTTTTGGCGTGAACACAAAGATTTGAATCAACTGTAAAAGTTGAAGCCATCTTGGGACATTCTTCTATTGTTAAGGACCGTAAGGATTGGAATATAAAATGATAACCCTCAGGGGTGGAGCTCAAGATGCTTGGCAAATTCCCAAGGAATAGTACTTCTAAGTGAGGGAGGACCATCTTCTTCTCCTTCCCATCTTTGGTGCTTGCTTCACCTTCATGTCCAAATAAATGCTCCAATTCAAAGGCCTCTTGAATTATGAGATATCTGAGTTTTGAAAGATAACCAACAAAACTAGCAGGAAATAGGCGTTTCAAGTTTTTGCACTTTCCAATTTGCAACCTGATCAGATTGGGGAAACATACTTCGAGATGAACTTGTGATGATGAAATTTGATCCTCGGTAATGATTTGCTGCAGTGCTTCGCATTCCCAAATCTTCAGATATTTCAGGTGCAACAAATTCTGAGCAATCGTAGGTGAAAAAACATGTCTCAGTCTCCTGCAACCGATGACCTTCAATTTAATAAGATTTCCAAGGGTTACATACTGGAGAGGATCCTTCCATATAATGCACAATTCAGGTAGAGTCTCCAATCGCAGTACCCTTAAACTTGAATGAGTATGTCCACCTTGAGCCTGACACGTCCTCTCATGATTCCGAGCAGAAAAGTATTCCAAATTTGGTGACTCTTGTCCCAAATCAGGGACAATAGTGGCACACTGCTGGTTCTTATTTCTGATATTAAAGAGGCAAAACTCCTGTGAATACATAATAAACCCAGTATCATTATATATGTATTCCTACCAAAATAAAAATCTTTAGGCTAATGTCTATGAATTTTGTTTTGAAACCTGTACAACAATTCTAATGTCTATGATCAAAATGAGCAAACTATTCTGATCTCCTTAGATAGGCTTTGGCTATTATCATCATCAACAATAATAAAAAAAAAAACAATAAAGAATTAGAAGAATGCCTATTGGATACCTTCGTTTGGGCATGCATCGAAGATTCTGAATCAACAAGAAAACTTGTAGCGATCTTCAAACATTCTTTTACTTCCAAGTATTCCAACGTTGGGAGCACAAAATGATAACACTCCGGTATGAACCTTGTGAGGCTAGGTAGCCTTTTAAGGAATAACCGTTTCAGTTGAGGAAGTAACATCTCTTTCTCATCTTTGAGGTCTGTCTCATCTTCATGTCCAAATATTTGCTCTAATTTACAAGCTCCTTCTACTTTGAACTCTTCGAGTTTGAGAAGGCAATGAGCAACAATAATAGGGAAGAGAGTTTTCAAGCTGTTGCAACCTATGATCCATATTTTTCTTAAATTAGGGAAGCTTGTAGGTTGAAGAGGAACATTTGATGTCGATGTTGAACTTTGGCCCTCATAAATTATTTGCTCTAATGCCTGACATCCCTTCACACACAGGAAGCTCAAATTTGATAAATGTTGGGCGAGCATAGGTGGAAAAACGTATCTCAAGCTCTTGCAGTCAATCAACATCAAAATTGTGAGATTTTGAAGGCTTGCTAATTCAGTGGGACCTTTCCATATAACCTGTAACTCAGATAAGTCCTCTAAGTGTAGTGCCTTTAGATTGAGAAGGAGGTATCCACCTTGAAGTTGAAATATCTCTTGACAATTCCCAATAGTCAAATATTCTGAATCGTATGACCTCTGTCTCAATTGGGGGCCATCTCTATTGTACAATTGGCTATTATTCCCAACCTTAAAGAGGCTCAGCTCCTGTAAAAACATGCTTTAATTAGATTAGATTGTGAATGCGGAATGTAAATACATACTTCTTTTTTGGTCTAAGAAGTAAATACTAGACCAGAATTCAAGATCTCTACCAAAAGCTCATATGTAGCACTTAAGCAAGGGTTTCTTTCATGTCTTCCTTCAAAAATGAATTTCCTAACTCAATTTGATGGCTTGAATTTGATAAGCATAGAAATTTTGAGATTATATATATATATATATTGAAAGTTGTATGGATCAATAAAACCGAAGTGATTAGAGTAAGAATGGTTTGAGATCATTATGATTTAAAATAGAAAGAGCTTAATTTTGAACTTTAACTAAATAATTAAGATGCATCAAGTCATCTTCGAAGATCTCTGCAGAAAGTAGATTGCAAGCTTGATATTCAGAATGAGGTAAACCATTCAGTGAGAAGGAAGTACCTTTAGTTGAGCTAACATCGTAGCTGGTAGTTGACCAGTAAAATGAGTCAGTTGGGGACACCTATACACTTTCAACTTTTCCAAAGATGGCAATGTAATAAAACAGTTTTCCGGACAGAAACTCTTCAAATGCATCAAATTTTGAAGCACTAATGATTTCAACTGTGAGAGCACAATATCCTTTTCATCCTTCTCCTTTGCAGTGCTGAATATTTGTTGTAATTGAGAGGAATCAATTATGCAAAGGCTTTTCAACTGTGGAAGGCCTTCGGCCATTGACATCGGGAAGACATATTCCAATTTAGAACAATCAATTATCCTGATCGTTGTTAATTTTGGCAAATGCGAAGGACGCAAAAAAGAGTTCGGTGATATTTCATCATCATCTTCGAATTCAGCGAAGATTTGCTTCAGTTCAGGGCAATGGAGTATCTCCAGTTCTTCAAGCTCACTCAAACCTTGAGCAAGGGATGGCGAGAACAAAGATGTCAATCTGTTGCAATGTTGTACTCGTACGACCTTTAGACTTCGGAGCCCTACATGATTAGTCGGTCCTTTCCATATGCACCATAATTCTGGTAATAACTCTAACTCCAAGTATATCAAATTTGAGAGCAATGGTGGCTCATTTTCTTGGTTGGCATGAAGAAGCTTATCCATTTCAAATACCACTTGCAACTGACCACAATCTTTAATTGTCACCTCTCTTAGATTTTGTACCCCTGGAACTGCAGAGATCATGTCCATGCAACTTCTTATTGTGAGCTCTTCTAAGTTTTGCAGAAACTGTTTAGGAGGCGGACCACTGCATAACTGTTTCAAAGAAACCATATTACTCATGGTCAACATCACCAAATTAGAGAATGCAGGGGTAGGCACTTGGTGCTGAGTCGTATCGATCAGACATTGGATATCCTTGCAATCTTGAAGTTCAAGAAAAGTTAATTTCTGGAGCCCTCGTCGATCCAGTCTTGGAACGAGATTCTTGTAACCTGTTATGCTATCCAGAGAAAGATCTTCCACACTGAGAAGCAACTTATTAAATGCATTTAACGAGGATTCCTTGATTTTCAAGGTTTTAGAGGTGGGATAATGATCGCGTTGCCATTTATTTACCACTATCGCGTACCTCTCTAAGTTTGGGAACACAAAGTACTTTGACAGGAATTTAGAACGAATGCACAATGTGAGTGCACTTAAATGGGGCAATTGATATAGCTCTGATAGGCTGGCATTGCTTCCCTCAGCACTTTTCTCTTCAATTGTCCATTGTTCAAAGCTAGGATAATCAATGTATAGCTCCTCTAGGGACACCAATCTAGAAAATACAAAATAATCAAAGCAGTCAGATCAGTATGGCCCACTGTAATAGCATTTTAAGCTAACAGTAAGAGCCTGCAGGGGACAAGTTGGGGACTACCAAACTTTAAAATTTTCTTGTTTCTGGCCAAAAAGAACAATAGAAAGATATAGATATCATGCACATTGTAACTCTCTGACTTTTGTTTGTTCTGTTTTTTCAAACTTGTATGGGAGATAGCTTTATGTATATAAATTCTTATTGATTCACCATATTAATACTATATATAGTTTTCTTTTTACAAGAGGAAGCACTACAATTTAAACTTAAGATCTCCCCCGCAACCTCAACACACCCTGATACCATATGAATACCAAAGGCTTACCAGTTAGCATATTCAGAAATCTATTAACCGTCTCTGATAGTTTTAAAAAGATAAATAAGAGGTAGCATTAGAAATTGTAGGTTGACTGAAAACCAAAGTAATAGATTAAATAGTAGGAAAAGGAAAAAGGGAAAATAAACATTTCAAAGATATCAAATGATACCTTGGGAGCAAGTTAAGGGGAATCCTCTGAAGCATTGCGCATGCTGAAAGATCCAGCAATCTAAGCGCAGTCAATTCCCTGAGCTCAATCGGTAACTCGTAAATATGAGAACCGCGAAGGTCTAGAATCTCAAGGTTCTTCAATTTCGCCAATGATGAAACGTTTTCGAGTTTGCACTTTTCCAAGCGCAGAGTTCTAAGATTTGTCAACACTTGAAGTCCTTCAAGTGACAACAGAACACTTTCCAGGGTTAAAACTTTGAGGGCTTTCATTCCTTCAAAAAAAGCACTTGAAACTTTGGTTGAACCATCTCCGCTGAGTAACAGGGTTTCAAGCTTTGGGCATTCCAGTCCATCAGGAAGCCTCTCTATTTTGTTGTTGATCAAGGAGATTGCTGTGAAACATTCGAAACTTTCACTCCTAGGCCACTCCTTCAACCCACGGCCGGCTTTTACCATGAACACTTTCTCTCCTTTTGACATTATCCAGTGAGCAAAATCACGAACCACATCATGCATTTTCACACATTTAGGTTTACCACTATCCAACAACAAACCTGAGCTTTGGAGGTCTTCTAGCTTTGCACGCATCTCCGTCCTTGCATCATCAATTGAGCTAGCAACATGAAACAATCCTTGCCCAAATCCAAATCTGGTCAAATCTTCAATGCTAATATCATAATCTTCCGGGAAAAGGGAACACAATAAGAAACATGACTGGATGTTTTCTCCCTTCAAAAAATCATAACTAATCTTGAGACGTCTATAAATGTCTTCATAGAAATCAGGATTGTCAGAGTGGCGGCAGTCTTTGAGTCGCTTATTGGCCACTGTCCATGCATCAAGAGTTTTATGTTTTAGGGCCCTTCCTATGGTTACAATTGCAAGAGGCAAACCCCTGCATTCTCTGGCAACTTCCCTTGCTACATCATGCAAGCAGGTACCTTCAGAGTCTTTTGTTAGACCTGCATTTTTTTGGAACAATTCCCATGCTTCATCCTCTTCTAAAACTTCAAGGTCAATCATCCTCTGGCAACTCATATAAGAGCATACTTGTCGAAGACGCGTTGTCAAAAGAATTTTACAACCCGTGTGATGTTCACCGACGGGAATCCCAATACCTGTCAAGTCAATGTACTCCCAAAGATCATCAACAATTATCAGAATTTTCTCCACATGTTTCAATCCCCGCCATAATTGCTGTGCTTTCCCATGTTCGCTTTTCTTATCAAACTCTAAATCCAAGCGATCTGCTATCTCATCTTGAATTTTGTCAATGTTTGGATTTTGGGACACGGTAGTCATCACAACTTTATCGAAAAGCTTCACTTCTTCAGCTTTCTTTCCCACTTGTTTGACCAACGTCGTCTTGCCCACCCCTCCCATCCCATGCACTCCAATCACATTCACAGTATCATTCTTCAGCACCTCCCAAATCTGATTTAAAACAGATTTTGAAGATTTAGAAGGCATGAAATCCTTAGATGAGAGAAACTCTATGTTGGGAAGAGTAGCGCGATGGCCTATGCGACTGGGATCAAATTTTGAAGTAGTCTCTACAAGTTTAGCCATCCGAAGCGTCTTCTCTGCTATTTTCTTACTTAGCCTGTAACGACAGCTCCAATTAGGACACCAAGTGAGACATGTCTTATTTTCCTGTATCTCATTTTCTAGATTTTCTACTTCTTTCTGAACTTTATCCGCCTCTTGTAGCCAGTCCGTAACATCCTGCTCAATATCTAGAATTTTCCTCTTGGCCTCGTTAACATAATTTTGCAGCCGAGCTTGTGCCGATGAAAATTTTTGTTTCTGTTCCTTGAATTCTTCAACAACGCTTTGAAAACAAAACACGTGACGAAGATTACTTAATGCTGGGCTCACCACGTATTGCTCCACCAGGTTTTCCGCCACACCAGTAGCAACGGATGTAACTAATTCAGTAGCCATTAATTCTTCGATGATATATCTGAGCTGCACAACATTAATTAATTCTTCTTAGTAAAATTTTTCAGAGAGAAAGAGAGAGCGGCAAGAATCAAAGAAGAAATTGTGACAAGTTTGTCAAGTTACCTGGTTTCTGGGGGGAATTGAAGCAAGACCGAAAAGGATTCAGTCCCTAAAACAGCTGCACAAAATTAAGAAAGCCACAATTGTGTGAGGACAGATATTCGTATAGTTGATGACAGATTACGACAATAGACGCAGTTTCAAAGCAATTAGAGATTTCTAGCTTTTTGGGCTTCCTGAGTATTTCCCTATGAGCAAATTGAACACATTACGAAAAGGGGGTCGGGTCGAACTTTTGGTTCTACTTAGAACAGTAGCTGCGGAATCCTACATATGAATTATGATAAGTTTGTCCAAAACGTAAGCACTTCGATCATTGGATGACGTGTGTGGACAAAACCATAAAGCTGGTACAATAATGGAGGTGGACAATTCCACTTTAGTGGAAAAAACCTTTTCTAAAAACCGAACATGTGTCATGGCAAACTAATGGCTAATAATCTAACTTGAAAGATTGCTGTATGTTCAATTCACGAGTTGTTTTCTTTTTCTCTATTATTCTCTAATTATGTTTTTCCCTCACTTTTTAAACTATAATTTTTTTTCCTCCTAATACTACTAAATTCAAACAAATTGAATACTATCAATTCAGGTTTATTTAACATTTGTTATTCTTCTGTAGTAATTTAAAATCTAAGATTCAAATCCTCCCTTAATTCCTTTTGAAACTTCTTCGTACATATTGAAAAAATAAAAGGACCAAGAAAAATACTATTTTGGTTATCCACAAGAAGAATATATGTAATATTAAATAAAAATAAAAAAAAATACTCTTTCCGTTCAATATTGAATATTATTCATGTTTTGGCTTATATAAAGATTAAAAGAAATGTTCTGACTTTACTTTTTTTTTTAAAAAAATGATGATATTGATAAACTACAATTTTTAATGTTAAAAAGTAAAAGAAAAATATTAAAAATTAATGTGGAATATAGGAAAAAAAAGAGTTATAGTTGTTAAAAAAACAAGAAAGTGGACAAAATTATGAAACAAATAAAAAAAGATGAACGGGGGGAATAATAATTACTTATTACTATCTCTGTTATTAGAAATAAAAAGTTGTGTATTTTATAGTAAACAATTGTAAGCACTATTCATTATACATAATAATAACGAGTATGCATTTAGTATATTAGCATAAGATAGCATAACTTTTGAGATGTTAATATAGAGCACATATATTTCATAAAGAAACAATTAATTTTTCTATTTATTTATTTTTAATCGTCAAAATACTAAGTATGTCCAATGATTTATGTTGATCATATTTCTTGTTTGAATAATTATTTGAATATCATGTTTTTATTGAAGAAATATTTACACTAATTCTTTATTATGGAGTGACAAACATGTATGTATACTATTGAATCAAATACTCAAATATATATTGAAATATAACATATCATATTCAGGCGTGATTATAAATTTAGCAATTGATGGTATAAGATGTTATTATCTTTCCCTTAGGATTGCACCATTTCTCACGCTCATCATAAAGCGAATTAATGCACCGATTAGCTGGCCACCCACCATGACAATCTACCATTAGGATTACATATATGATCTTCCACCATCTACTATCAATTCAATTCTATTTTTTGACTCATTGCATATTGCTTAATGTCATAAGCCAACCTTGTATCGAACTATGATAGCGTAGAGTTATTTAAGAGATTGAGTCTTTTGTACTTGTAAGGGAAATGTCCCTATTTCAAACATTGTAATGGTTGGTGGTGACATCTCTAAAAGTACTTGTTAAGTTTTTAGGGGGAAAGACCCTTAGAAAAGGAATGTTTTCATTTCAAGCGTTGTAATGTCTATTGGTAGAATACGTGTAAAATCTCATAAACTCTTTATAAGGGGTGAGCAGTCGGCGGATTGTTGGGCTGCCTCACTGGTAAAGGTGTGTTTATAGTAATCCATCTAGGACTAGCCCTATAGCTAGACGATGGTGTGTCTTTGTCCCTTTGTAACTATTTTCACATTAATAAAATAGTTTTTCTTTTTATGACTTAGTGGTTGCATAAATGGCATTCAGTATGCCCTATGATTTGGATGCATATTTTCTTAAGCTGATTTGTTGCTATCATTAATGTTTGATCAAATATAACTGAGTTCGGCTTACTTGCGTGGAAGTGTCTACTCAAGTGCTGGACGGACTATCTCATACTTAAGTGAACGAGAATAGTTCGTGACAGTTGCTATAAGAGCACGGGGTGAAACGTGCTAATCTAAAGAGTAAAAATGGTGACCATGCGGAGTGCACTAGAGGACCATCAGATGATTAATGAGCTAGAGGTTGTAGTGGCCATAGTAAAAGCTCAGATGGTTCTGCGCGAACGAATAGATGAAATTAAGACAGTCCAGCGAAAACTATTTGAGATGATCAATACCTTGAGTGATGAGTCCAAGGATGCATTGAGCACTCTCCAAGGTGAGATTGGAGAATTGAAAGCTTAGCTAAATCTTTTGGTTATTGCTACAAGTAATGCTAGTGAAAGTTCAAGAGATAGAGTTAAAAGGGACAAAGTGCCGAAACCCAAATAATATGAAGGGGTTAAAGATGCTAAGGAGTTGGAGAACTTTCTTTTTGATATGGAGTAATATTTTCAAGCTGTGTGCATGAAGTCAAAGGAGGACAAAGTGGCGATGACTTCAATGTATCTTGTTGGGGACATGAAGTTATGGTGGTGTTCCAAATTCATTGATGGTGAGTGTCAAATCAACACTTGGGCAGACCTAAAGTAGGAATTGAAGAGCTACTTTTTTCTTGAGAATGTTGAGTATATGATGTGATAAAAATTACAGGAATTGTCACAAACGGGATTAGTGTAGGAGTTCATAAGGAACTTTTTACTTTAATGTTAGATATCAAGGATATGACTAAAAACGATAAACTGTTCTATTTCCTTAAGGGTTTGAAACCATTAGCAAAGATGAAGTTATAGCGATAGAAGGTACAAGATGTGACTTCTGTGATGGCGATTGTCGAGCGTCTTATTGATTATAATGAAAACTCTAGCAAAAAAAAAAAAGACCCATTATCCAAGACCAGTAACTCTAGATCAAACAGTAAAATTTTTCAAAGTGAGCAAACTTTCGAGTGAAGGAGGTGATAAAAGACCACCTGTTAGAGACTCACCCCAACCGAGAACAAACAAGTAATGGAACTTCAAGCCAAGACCTCCGATATCTTGCTTTTTAAGCAAAGAACCTCATCGAGTAGCTGACTATCCTTATTGAACAACTCTCAGTGAGATATGCATTACCAATGTCGAGACACCTCCACCCCACACCACAGTCAAAGAGGTTGAGGAAGAGCCAGCATGAATGGGTTCTATTCGTTTTTGCAGTGCCTTATAAGCACAACTAGAAAAGATAGAGAAGGAGCCCTAACGAGGTCTAATATATGTAGAGGTGTTGTTGAATGAGAAAAGTACTAAAGCCATGCTCAACATATGGGCCTCAAGCACGTTCATCACCTTAAGAGAGGCAAATAGATGCGGTCTTAAAGTTGATAAGGACTTTGGATAGATAAAAGCAGTTAACTTGCCAGCTTCAATTATCATAGGAAATGCCAAAGACGTAAAGATTAAGATTAGCTCTTAAGAAGGGAAATAAACTTGATTGTAGCCACTATAGATGACTTTGATTTTGTCTTGGACTTGGATTTTATGACTAAAGTACAAGCCATCCCTTTCCCTACTACAAGTTGTTTAATATTTTTTGGAGAATGACCATGTGTGGTACCGGCTACAATTCTACCTAAAAATGGAAAAAAGATGATATCAGCTATACAGTTTAAGAAATGGATCAAGAAAGGTGAGCCCTCCTACATGGCCATGCCCATCTGCAAAGGTGAAATAACAGAAATCCAATGCCCAAAGAAGTAAAACTGATTTTGGAAGAATTTCAAGATATGATGCCAGAACAACTAGCAAAGGTCTTACCGCCTCGATGAGGTGTCGATCATGAGATAGAATTAGTTCTCGGAGTCAAGTCACCTACAAAAGGGCCATACAATATGGCTCTTCAGAGTTAGTGGAGTTAAGAAAATAATTAGACGAGCTGATTCAAGCCGAATTTATCTGACCATCAAAAACACCTTTTGGAGCCTTAATAGTTTTTTAGACAAAAGTAAGATGGAAGTTTACAATTTTACGTGAATTACCGAGCTTTGAATAAAGTCACAATTAAGAATAAATATCCTATCCCTCTTATAGCAATCTCTTTGACCAGCTAAGTGGTAAAAAGTACTTCTCTAAATTAGATTTGAGATTGAGATACCATCAAGTAAGAGTGGTTATGGAGATGAGTTGAAAACCATCTACGTAACGCGGTATAATGCATTTGAATTTCTGCAATACCTTTTGGACTAACCAATTCTTCTGCTACCTTTTCCACACTGATGAATCAGGTGTTCCATGATTTTCTGGACAAGTTCGTGGTAATCTACTTAGATGATATTGTGGTGTATAGTTCGACCTTAGAAGAGCATCAACCACACTTACGGTAGGTCTTCCAAAGGCTACGCGATAACCAATTATATGTAAAAAAGGAGAAATATGCATTCGTGCAAACCCAAGTCCAGTTCCTTGGCCATATAATTGAACAAAGGCACATCCAAATGGACATGTGGAAAGCAAAGGCCATCAAAGAATGGGCCACCCTTAAGAACACAACTGAGCTTCGTTCTTTCTTAAGGCTAGCCAATTATTATCTAAGATTTGAGGAAGGATATTCAAGAAGGACAGTAACATTGACAGAATTGCTAAGAAATGGAGAAAAATAGAGTTGAATGCCGCAGTGCCAAGAAGCCTTCAAAGGTTTGAAGGACATGATAATGAGAGATTCTGTTTTATCACTCTCCGATATTGCAAAGCCTTTCGAGGTACAGATGGATGCATTAAACTTTACCTTTGGAGGAGTGTTGCTACAAGAAAGACACTAGGTTGCAATCGAAAGTCGAAAGTTGAATGAAGTTGAGAAGAGATACATGACACAAGAGAAAGAACTACTTACAACGATTCACTGTTTACGGGGCATGACGACACTACTTACTAGGATCACAATTCATGGTTACGATTGACAATACAGTTGTAAGTCATTTTTTCACACAGCCAAAACTTACAGCTAAGCAGGAGAGATGGCAAGAGTTCCTAGCCGAGTTTGATTTCTCTTTTGAGCATAAAGTTGGAAAACCAAATTGTGTGGCAGATGTCCTCATTATGAAGGTCGAATTTGCAATTCTAAGGGTGATCACCCTAATGACAGCCAGCAGAGTGACCACAGATATCTGTAATCTAATTTAGAAAAATTTGCATCAAGACCCCTAAGCAATGACCATTAGGAAGTTGGTGGAGAGTGGAAAGTTGAAATACTTTTGAGTGGAAAATCGACTCCTACTAACAAAGGGACTGAGCATATTTGTTTCAAGAGCAAGGGAGCTTAGGCAAAAATTAATGTGGGAATGTCACGACACTCTTTGGGCAAGGCATCTAAGTTGGTAGCAGATTGTTGCACTACTGAAACAGGGTTTCAACTAGCCTCATATGCGACAAAATGTGATAGATTATACGAAGACGTTCCTCATTTGCCTGTAGGACAAAGTAGATAAACAAAGACTGGTGGGAATGCTCAAACCTGTACCAGTGCCGATCAAGCCATGGGAAACCATTTTTTTAGACTTTATTGTAGGATTTCCTAAAGTGGGAGATATGATAATGATCCTGGTAGTGGTGGACCGATTTTTCAAGTACGCGACGTTCATTCTAGTGCAGAAGTTTGGCTTCGCAGAAGAAACAACTCTCACAGTTTTTAAACATGTGGTAAAATATTGGGGTGTTCCTAAGAGCATTATCAGTGAAAGAGATCCAAAGTTTACAAGCTTTTTCTAGAAAGAGCTGTTTAAGCTATTAGAGTCAAAACTTAATATATCTTTCAGTTATCACCCATAAACAGATGGTCAAACAAAACGCTTAAATGGGTTATTGGAAGAATACTTGTGACCCTTTGTACAGGTGAACCAGAAGAATTAGCCCAACCTACTAGATGTGGTTCAACTATGTTTCAACTCACAAAATAGCTGAACTACCAATAGAACCCCTTTCGAGGTCGTCACTAGACAACAACCTAGACTTTCTCATACCTCAGTGGAATCATACAACGAGAAGAGTCCACAGGCGTTCAACTTTGCTAAATAGTGGAAAGAAAACACTGAAATCCTAAGAGCTTATTTAGAGAAAGCCTTCAATTGCATGAAGAAGTGGGTAAATAAAGGTCGAAGGAAGCAACACTTTAAGGTGAGAAACCTAGTGTTGATGAAGTTGGTACCCGAACAACTTCGATTCCTAAAGAAGAGAGATCAAAGACTATTACAGAAGTATAAAGGTCTAGTACCGGTTGTAGCCAAAGTGGGGAGGACTTTTTATAGGATTGATCCACCCAAGTGGATGAAGATACACCCTGTGTTTCACATCAGCAATCTGAAGCCATTTCATGCAAATCTAGCAGATGCAAGTAAAAGCAAGCCATAAGAACTGCCATCAGCACCAAGCCACCATCACAGCACTGAATAGAGGAAATTTTGGCAAGGAAGATGACAACAATTAACCAACGACCGACATAGGAGTTCCTAATGAAATGGGAAGGTTTGGGGTCGGATGAGATCACTTGGGAGAAAGAAGCAGACCCTCGCACCTTTTAGTAAATGATTGAAGAATTCCAAGCTAAGCAGTCAATGAGGACATCGACAGATTGAGTGGAGGAGGATGTCATGACCTAACCTTGTATTGGACTATGATAGGGTAGAGTTATTTAAGAGACTAAGTCTTTTATACTTGTGAGGGAAATGTCCCTTTTTCAAACATTGTAATGGCTTGTGGTGACATCTCTAAAAATACTTGTTAAGTTTATAGGAAGAAAGACCCTTTAGGAAAGAAATATCCTTATTTCAAGCATTGTAATGTCTTTTAGTAGAATACGTGTAAAATCTCGTAAACTCTTTATAGGGGGTGAACAGTTGGCGGATTGTTAGGCTGCCTCACTGATAAATGTATGCTTATAGCAAATTATCTAGGGCTACTCCTATGGCCCGACAAGGGAGTGTCTTGGTCCCTTTGTAATTATTTTCATATTAATAAAATATTTTTCTTTTTATGACTTAGTGGTTGCATATATGGCATTCAGTATATCTTACGGTTTTAGTGCACATTCTCTTAGTCTGATTTATTGTTATTATTGATGTTTAATCAGATATAACCGAGTATCAACTGACTTGCGTGGAAACGTCCACTCAAATATTGCACGAACTATCACATACTTAAGCGAATGAGCGTAACTCGTGACACTTAGCTTAGATTGCTGTAATTAAACTTTATTTCCCTTTTTATATATAAAAAAAAGAATGTTATTATCTTTACATGGTTGATTACGCGTATTTATCTCAATTATAGCTACAATTTTTTTTTGGCATAACTTTTCATATGTTACAAAATATGTTTTCTTTTAACTAGTAGCTAAAAGGAATTATGCTACAATAAGTTATTACAAAACTATATTTGCAGCAAACTATACACCAAAACTAATACAAACACATCACCTTGTAGCAATTTATGTTTTGTTACCAAAAAAAGAAGAAAAAACCCCTTTTTACAATTTAAAAGGCTTTATGTTGCAACTAGCAATAAGTGTTACACTCTATGTACTTTTGGCAATCAAAATATTGCATTGAAATTGTTGAAAATGTTTTTTGCAACAGGTTTATTTGTAAGTAGCACCTCGCCTCGCAGCATCATGTAGGTAAGCATGCATGATGATGAACACGGTCGAAAGTTTGACATACTCCTGCGTTGCACACAGACGAGTCTCCAGTATTCCAAGGAAAGGGGAGTATAAATTCTTCCCAGCTTGTATTTCATAGGAATGTGTCTGTTGTTAAAATTAAGATTATGCCCTCAGTAGGAAAAAAAACAAAAAGAAAAGCTCTGGAGTTGGGTTTGGAGTAGTGATTGATGGGTGGGCTCCCCAGTCCCCATCTCTTGTCGTTTATCATTCATGAAGTGCCGCGATATAAGATTGTTGAGCAGCGGGATTGGGGTCCCAATGTTGACTTTGTTTTCTTTCTTTTGTTGGGATATTAATTAACTAACCCCACCTCTTTATAAAAGGACAAGGCATCGCTGTCCAGACTCCGGCCTCAGCTTTTATTGATTCTGACCTTGTTTGTCTCACTCAAAGTCCCCACAAAAAAAAGAAAAACGCATATAATAGGTGGACTACATGAATTTTATCTTATCTCAAAGATCCAACACTTGATTTTGAACATTAATTGTGAAAGGGAGGATATTATATGTGCTGCCCCACACTTTAATGAGATAAAACTTTAAATTGAAAATAGTAAAAGATGGGCCCACTATCTTTGTCCCTATATCTTGTGTAGCACCAAAGCCATAAGATTTTCTTTTTTTTTTTAAATTAAAAAATATTTTATTTATTGTGAATATATGTTTGAATATTTGAATATAGATTAAATTATATTAAGATTAGGATTTAAAGGGTTATATATTAGTCTATAATAAGTTTTTTATTTTATTTGTAAATATACACTTAAATAATTTTTTTTACTTAATTAATATGTTTTTTCATAATTATTTTTTAATTATATAATATATAATTGATATTATTAATTAGAGTTTAAATTACTATTTATAAAACCTTATATTTAGTCCCTTGGTCCAATACCTCACAATTCCACACTGTCCTCTTCTCTTCCATTTGTTTTTCTGGGAGCATCCTCTCTCCTGTTCACTACTTCTATTTTCCTTTGTATATCAATATTTTATTTGACTTGAATGAGTAATTCAATTCTTGAACACGTCTACATTTTGGACAAATAATCTCGATTATGGAAAGCATTAAATTAGGAGTGCATGGGGGAATGCACAAACTGTTGAACCTCAACTCTTTTTGAATAAGATGTCAATTAAATTTCAGGAAAATAGTACGTATAACATGTTGAATAACAATGCAAAAGTACAAGAATCATGTTATAATTTTATTGGAAAAATTGCTATCGCTGCTATCTTGATTTCTTCTTTGAACTTGGAAGTTAAACTTGTCTCGTATTTGGAGCTTTTAGGGCCTCTACTATCATATCTTGTCTTCGGTTTGTCTTTTGGGCTCAGTTTCGGCCTCTTCACGTTAACACTTATACATTTTATTATTTCTAAGTTCAGATTTTACAATTTTTTCAGGGTAAAAATATTTTTTTTTATAAATTTACACACTTAATTCCTCAAAAGAAAAGTATTCATACTAATCAATCAAATGTTATTTTTTGTTTTTTCATACATATTTCATTTATATATTTAATTTTTTTATCTTTCCTAAATATTATACCAACAAAAAAGTTAGTATTTAAAATAATTAGAGAAAAATTAATCATTTATACACAAATATTAGTTTATCAATTAACATTTTGAAATTGAGTGAAAGAGTTTTAGATATTTTGATAAAACAGAGATATAGGTAGAGAAGAAAGAAGAAATATTATACAGTAAAATCTCTATAAATTAATATCCTTAGGACCATGAAAATTTATTAATTAATCACGACATTATTTAATTGATAAATAAAAAATTAATTTATCAATATGTTTTTTATTTTTTTCAAAACATTGAACTTAATACATGTATTGTAATTATGCGAATATTGTCTAATTGAATTACGAATTTTCATTATGCACATAAAGATTAAAAACATGGAATAGGCACTCAGTTCGTAGAAAGTACTTAACAATGATGTTAACATGTTTAATCTGTCAATGGCATTGGACCATACACACTGTGATAAACATCATGTTCATAAATAATGATCAAAATATCATAACAAGAGTATTCTAGCTCCACTAACTAATCGATATACAAAATCATGGTATATGTGATACATTTCATTCTAAGGAGCCATTTTCTTCGTCTATAAGACCCCATATATTCTCAAAGTTTGTCATTCGCATTTAGCTGTTTCGTGTGTGCTTGGGTTGTCTACAAGTTGAACATGTTTTTGATCATCGTTTTCATTGAGGCATCGACTAACTAAAAGATGGTGCTAGATTTGTCGACGGAACTGTGAACAGCATTGGGCAATTTTGTCTATTATGACCGTAGCTTTTGCATTGTGCACATCTCCATTGTTGATTGCTTTCCCCAACTAATGGAATCCTTTTCTCCTAAGTCTTCTTGCTTGAACTTGCCAAGGTGGTGGCAAGATGACAATTTGTTTTACATCAGGGAGATTTCATAATGATTAAGATCCAATCGGGTGAATGAGAACAACATATTCACCCAAGACCGAGTGTTGTAATAGTCTGAGCAGAATTCATTGGCTGCATGTTTGCACTTACCATGAAGACAATGAACTCATAGTTAAGGAACTTATAAAAGTTCAATTCATTACAAAGCAAAGAAGAAACATGGATATTTGTACTTTATTGCCACCATGGCATGGTTGCAGGGGAGTAGATTGGTTTGAAACTCCCCACATGAACATGTCTTGGTAGACAGGTTTACTACTTTATCTTTACTATTGCCAATAACTTGGAACTCCACTCGATTGAGTGCTTGTATAGAAAGTGACATGCTTCATTGAACCGTATGTTCAATAGATCGATAGCCCAAAGGCTGAGGGTCGTGGTCAAATTGAGGGCTTCCTTGTGTCGTTCATGGAACCAATGCTGGAACATGCCTCTAATACACTCAATCAAGACAGTGATTGGTATTTTTCTTGCTTGCCTTAGACACGAGTTAATACATTCCACAATGTTTGATTTCATGAGTTTGTAATGCCTTACCAGTGACCATGCATGTGTCCATTTCTCAAAGCGTAATTTCATAAGATGGTCATAAGCATCCTTGCAAATCTGATTTAGCTGATTCATACGTTTGTTGAAATCAACTTCCTTATAGCAATTAGCTGTAAGGGTGAAAATCGCTACAACGTCTTCATGCTTGAACCTGTTTTTAAAATTTTTTCCCAAATGGTAATTGCAAAGACCATGGTGCGCGTCGCGGTACACTTTTCCCACTACATTCTTAATGCCAAGATGCTGATCAGAAATGTACATTGCATTTTCAAGACAACCAATTGCATAGTGTAATTAGGTAAGAAATCACGACCACTACTCTTCGTCCTCAACGTGACCAATGCCAAATGCAACTAGATATATTTGTTCATTCACGTCTTTACAAACAACAACAAACAGAATACCCTTGAATTTGCCTTTCAGATATGTGGCATCAATACCAACTATAGGTTGTATTACAACTTTGAACCCCCTGATACATGCCCCGTATGCCCAAAAACAATATTTGAATTGTTATGCTTGATTAGTAGTCATAGTTGTGACTGTACAAGGATTTTCACATTCCAACATATGGAAATATGAGAGTAACAGTTAGAATGACTCTTTCGGGGGACCAAAAACAAGACTCTCTGCATACTCGTTCACTTGCTAGGCCTTACCATACAAGCATTGCAATCCCCACTTACGATTCATCTTTTTCATTATTTCCTTAGGTTTCAATAGAGTTACATTATTTTCTTGTAGCTTAAGGGACATAAGTTCACCAATTAAACTTGCTTTCGCCATTCGGTTCCCACGTTGCAAACCATCAACAGTACACGTGTGTACCTTGTGGAACGTGCAAACTTGTCAATAATCTCTGTCAGGTAATTTTGTTGCATGCACAAAAAACTTGCATGCCTTGTCTTTACAAGCAACCTCAAAACGAGCATAACATGACTTTTTAACTCTAATCTCGAAATGCTCTTTTAGTGCCAACATGTTCAAAGTTTGTTTCAATTTTACCTTGAAGGGAAACCTTTTTTCTCGGTATAAGTGATCATCTGTCACGACCCGGTACTCCCCTCGAGTCTGTGACAACCGTTGCGACGTCCCAGTAGACATTCGTTACCCGAAGTGCCAACCGGAACCTCGCAAGGCTTTAGTACCATTTTTCTCATCTCCCCTGTGAGTAATCATCTCCAAACCTCGTTTTTAAAGAATTTTAAGCTTTTTCCCTTTCAAAACCATGGAAAAATAATTTTCGCCTCACAGGGGCATTTTCGTCATTTTTCCTCAAAATTTTTCGAACCCGACTAAAAATGTAGTAGATGAGTGGAAAACACATATTTCATGATTTAAAATAAATTTGAGTGTCTAAAACATTTATTAAAAATGATATTGCAAATATTTGAATAAAATATTCTAATTTCTTGCAAAACAATATTTATAGAGTCATCGGTAATTAATTTTTTTTTTGTAATGTAAAAGTTAAATAAATTCATACGTACTACAATACAAATAACTAGGATATGAAATTTACTTTATAGCGACTCATGGGCCCATAAGGAACATAAGTGCACAAAGACAGTAAACCTACAGTTTTTGGAGTAGTAAAGCCGACTATAGCCTTCGACGATATCAGTTATCTACACACTATCCTAAGCCTGAAATGGGTGGAAAGGAAGGTGGTGAGATTATATAATCTCAGTGAGTAAACAAATACCATTTAAAATATCTAAAGCTGAGTAAATGGAGACAATTAAAATAAATCATCATATTGTAGTTTCATTACCTTTCAACTTATTTCAACCAAATAAACAACTAGGCTTATGATTTCCTGAAAAGCTTGGCTCGTGCCAAAAATCATTCTCATACTCAGTTATTAGGGATGCCTTGATCGAGGGCTATCCCAACCGAGTCCGCCAAGGCTGTTAAAAAAATCATGTACGCATAATTATGTTTTTATTTTAAAAACATAGTCGTTCCTTGGCGTTGGCTGAGTTCACCCTCACGTGATGGTTTGGTGTGAAGTGAACTCTAAAAGTGTTAGCCTCAGGAGTTATCCACCCACGCCTCTCATATTGAGGTAAGATATAACGGGGTTAACCGTGCCTCTCTAATAGGCTGGTCCACGAAAACCCACCCACTGCAGCAAGCTCATCATTATCCCACAAATAAATAAAATTCAATAACATAATATGGCAATTATTGTAATTCATAGCTATTCAAGGCTAAATACACAGTTCATATATTTCAACACAAATACCAATTCAGCCATTCATACAAATATTGTCATAAGCCAGTTAATTCAAACCATGAATTTGTAACACCTCAAGTGGTCTCCAGTTACTCTATTTTCAAAGTCATCATTCAATTTCAAGACAATTTATAAATCATTTTATTTAAACAAGTTTTGTTTGTAAAACAAAAAGATTTACCATTTAAACTCATTTTCCATAAATCCACAAAATCGAATAAAAATCACTCTAGATAATTAAGACGATAGTAAGGTTACTCACTATACTAGGAGTTCAATATACTCATATTCCCGGTCTTTGGGCACAATCTCTTTACCCTTGTTAAAGGGCTCACCACCTATACATCATACGTGACACGAATTTCAATAAATTGTGTCAATTTATCATAAACTATTTTAGGCTCTCTAAATCTAAATGAATGCATGCAATGGGATGCAAAATGTCCGATTAATCACTTAAATGTAATATTTGACCTAAGTCACACTATACTCGGTCTAATTGGCTAAAATCTCCAATTTAACTCCAAATCAATTCTTCTCACTTTCTACACTCCAATTATACCTAAATTTCCTCAGTGACTATGAATGAGATCCAATTTATCAGTTCCGGGTCAATAATCACACATGTTTATACGTTAAGCAAAAATTCAGATTTTCACACAAAAATTTTTCATTTAATTTCTAGCCTCACCAAACATCAAATATCACCAAAATATCATGAAATATCATCAATTTCAGCCACAATATCCTCCCTAGAAAATTCGGCCAATGATGGGTAATGGGAGAAAATGAATTTTTCTTGTTGGTTTGTTTCTAGACATGATAAACTAACTAAAAACACTAACATAACTTAGAATCAAATCAATCCAACTTCATTCTCTCTCCATACCCATTCCAACCAGCCATGAATTCACCATGAAAACATGAAATCTAACCATGGAAAATGAAAAAGAAAGCATGGGTAGTGTAAATCACAAGTCAAAATTAAGAAATTTTACCTTTATTAGCTTAATCCCTTGAAATCCCATACTTTTTCTTCAATTTTCCCGCCTAGGGTTCTTGTTTTTTTCCTTTCCTCCTTTGTTCTTCTTTGGCCGGCCATATCAATGAGAAATGGGCTGATTTTGTATTAATTTTAAAGCTAACTATTTAATGGTTATAAATATGCCATGTGTCACCATTTCATTAGTCCATTTTTATTTCTTAACTATTAAGCTTTCTCTTTCCACCATATAAATTCCTTCAATTATCCATGACAAAATTGGATAAAATCCATATGCTGGACAAGTGTTCTGGTGGTGGAAAATTACTGTTTTGCCCTTGGAGTGGTAAATTTACCATTTTACTCCTATACTTCGAAAAATATCAAAATTATAATTTTTTTTTCACTTCTAAACCTCAAATCATACTCCAATACTCAAATCATACTCTAATAAGTCAAATGGGGCCAAAAAATTTTTTTCTAAAAATTTTCATTTTGTCTCCAAATGGCAAATGATCATTTAGCCCCTGGATAGTGAAAATTTCGGTTTGACTCCAAATTGATCCTCAAACTCCAAATCACCGTATCAAACCATTCTGGGACTTTAAAATTCTTAATTTCCTCTTAAATTCTCTATTTGATCTAGTTCGAGGCTTAAATTAACTTTGTTGTACCTCTAGGTACAGTACCAACTTTTGTCGATTTTTCGGGGTTCTCCTAGTATGTAAACATTCAGTCAATCACATGCATGTCGTGATAAGTATTTTATAGAGTCAGGCTTGACATCTTCTCACCCACTTGGACCAATCATATGATCCTTCTTCATGATTGATTTCGACATTTGGCTAAATATTAATATTTTAATATTATTTCATTAATAAAATATTATTTTATTCTAAAAATTTTATCTTGTCTCTTTGGTTCCCAAAGTTCCTTATTATGCCTCAATTCGCATCCGACCAATTTTATTTATCACCATATCAAAGTATGGGGCATTTCATCATCTATTGATGTGCATTCATTGGTGGGAATTGTTTGGAAAGAGATCATATCTGCACTTGGAACAATCCATTGACGAGATACCCCTACTCGAGCAAACGAATCCCGTTGTCACCGAAGATAGGGTTGTTGTAAACAGGGTCATCGCACTTAACATCTTCTAAGACAATAGTTGCGGCATGTTCTGGAATCAGCATGATTGTAATCCAGAATGTCATTGTTTAAACCCCTGTCTTCATTTAAACAATCATCGTGCCTGCCAACATAATTGTCATCATTCCAATTAGAAGTGTCATCTTTGGCACAGTCATCATGCAATCATAAGTTTACTCCAACAACATCTTCAACCAACTTCATTAGACCCGAACATGACAAACCACTCTCAACACCCCTTACTCGTGTCTCACTACCTTTGTAAGTGTCATCAACCCAAGGACCACCGTATGTAATCATAAGTTTCATATTTAGTATGCTATTGAAATTTAATAGAAAATAAGTGTCACAATCAATCAATTTATCAAAAATGTGTCACATAATGCCTTAAAACCAATCACACAATACCTAAAAAATCAGTCATGCGATGCCTACAACCTAGTCACGTAATGCCTAAGTTATGAAATGCCTAAAAATCAGACACACAATGTCTAAAAATCAATCACACAATGCCTACAACCTAGTCACTCAATGCCTAAAAATCAGACATATAATGATTAAGTCACACAATGCTTAAAAGGCAATCTTGCAATGCCTAAGTCATGCAATGTCTACAACCCAATCATACAATACCTGAAAACCAATCACGCAATACTTGAAAACCAGTCACGAAATACCTAAAACTAGTCACGTAATGCCTAAGCTCTAGAGACATAATGCCTAAGTTCCAAAGACGCAATAATTAAGTCACGTAAAGCCTAAAAGCCAGTCTTGCAATACCTAAGTCAAGCAATGCCTAAAAACCAGCCTTGCAATGCCTAATAACTAATTGATTTGCCTACTCGCAATCAAGTTTAAGTTGCCAAAGTCATAGAGTGTTCTAATTTATGGATATATCTAATCAATTTCAACCCCTTAACAAGTTGGCGAGATACCTTGATGTCATATTTGCTTTCTGGGTTGGCAAGATAAATAGTATTCGGCAAGAGAGATAAATGGGGATTTACTTTTGGACCTTTTGTCTGGATGGCATGATAGACTAAACCGAGACCATTTAATTTGTCTAAAATTGTTTAAAGGTCATCATTGTCAAGTCATGCCAAAAATTGAGAAAAAAACAATTAAAATTATAATGAAAGGCATTTTTGAATTGGGCTTACGAGGAAGGTTATTTTTTATAATTTTTTCTTCTTTTTTTTGCACAAAATAGCTTCATTTTTTTTTAAAAAAGAAAAACCCATAAACAATTGAGAATAGCTTATCGTGCCCACTATCAACATTTGGAATCGAAACACAAAGAGCATAACCCTAACACTGATTCCAAATATATACATACATAAACAAATTGGACTAGTATATTGTTTTTTCCACTTATAAATAGTAAAAACAATGTATAAAAAGCGTTTAACATGCATCTCAAAAGCATAAAATATTAAATCCTTTTATCTTCAAATTATCATATTCATAAAAAAATAAAGTGCAAAAGTGTACTTTTCACACTTTCAAAGAAATATGCTTAAACTTGCGCTGGTTGATACAAGTAGGCAAATCGACTTCTTTTTTCAATTCATTAGAGATTGAAATCCCAAATAGAATTTATGATTTTTTTTAATTTTAGATGTTTTCAAAGGTTTTGGTTAATTTCAAATATTTTTGTATAAACTTCCATTTTGTTTTTAGGGTAAAAAGGTTTTTTATTTTCACAAATAAATTTATTTTAAAAAAATGCAATAAATTGTAGAATGATACTTGAGTCACAAAAATAGAGAATTTTTCCACCCGGAAGGCTTATCACACTGGCATTTTCTTACCAAATCTTAGCCAAATGGCTATTTCTATCCCATACGTGACTAGGGGTGAATCCAAAAATTTTTATGAGTGGTGTCATTAGGATAATACTTAGAAATTGTTTTTCTTGATTCAAGATCTGCTAGGAGAGTACTTAGATTAAATCCAACACAACTTTGCTTAGTAGAATATTGCTGAGTACCATCATTAGTACAATTTTGTTGTTGTTGCTTCGGATTTGAGTTTTGTGAGACATTTTCTTTTCTCTTAAAATATCTTTCCATGGCTTATTTATCTAAAATTATAAAACTTGTTAAAAATTACTTTTCATTAGTATAAATTAAAATATTAGAATTAAATAAAATTTGATCTTTCATAGCTAATTACCTGGTTTAGTAACTAACAATATGACAATTTTCTATTCATTGATCAAAACTAAATATAAGCATCACCAAACCACATAAAGTTAAATACAAGAATCAAATAATCAAATAATATATTTATAAAATAAATCAAAAAAAGAAAGACTCTTAATTTCAAGATGTTATTTGACATGTAATACTATTTTCTATTAACTAGATTATAATTATGAACCCAAATTATCAAACTAATCAAAAAAATATTTAGACATGAAGTATTTGAAAACTTAATTTGGCTTGAAAATTATTTACGCCAAGACCGAGAAGGGAAAGGATTTGAATTTTTAGATGGGGAAAGTAGTTTAGGTTTTGATTTTTTTAATAAAATCTTAAATTATAGAAAAAATTTTTGTCTTTCCTTATAGTATTTAAATATTAATACATAAATTACTTTTTGATAAATCACTTTTACTTGGAGTCTTTGACCTTACTTCCCATAAAATTAGAAAAGAAAAATTAATGAGTTTATTAATATATTAACTACCTTAAATCCTAGATAAATAGTATAAAAACTAAAACATTTTAAAAAGTGAGTGGTGTCATAAGACACCACTCCCTCCAACGTGGATCCGCCCATGCATGTGACAACTGTTAATGGCGATGACAATCACACGACTCACGTGACCAATGTTCATCCACATGAGGGGTTTTTGAAAGTAGACCCTAGGCATAAGGCATTTTTGAAAATAGGCCTCTCCATAATTTTAGTTGTTTTTAGTCAAGATAAATGAAATTAAAGCAAAATTACCCTTAATGAAACTGACACATATGTTTGGGTCAAGTATGTTTACAAGCTTTGTAACTCCTCAATTCTCATCAACAGACCATACATCTCTCTACAAAGCATTCTTGTGAAAGCATTCCTCGTCGAGTCAACTGTCGAGCATTTTGAACAATGATGGCAACATTTTGGAGTGGTTTTTTGCATAAACGTAGTTCTTTTGAGCAATAAGAGAAAGTTCACATTCCATGCAGAAAGGTAGGCATTTATTTTTATTTTCAACTATGTGGAGAAATGTTTAGGGTTATTTTTATTCCTCATGTTCTTCATTTATGGTTATTGAGCATAAATATAGACATATTGCGTGTTCATATTGATATTCTTGTAGTTTGAAATTGTTGAATATAAATTTGAATTTGGTATTGTGGTGGTTTTTGGCTCGAACGGTGACAAGCCATGCGTGACTGGTTGATAGGAATTAGGTTTAGGGGTTTAGGTATTACATGACTGAAGGTTTGCATGAGTGGTTGACACTTTACGCATGATTAGTTTTAGGCATCGTATCACTTAGGGTGTGCATGATTGGTTTAGGCATTGCATTTAGGGGTGTTTGGCATTGCGTGACTTGTTGATAGCTCATTACATGATTAAGTGTAAGTAATTGTGTGTCTACTTGATAGGTCATTGCGTGACTATTATGAAAATGGCATTGCCTAACTGTTACATGTAGGCATTGCGTGACTGTTATCTGTATGGAAGTTCTTGAGTGTTATATGTATGGCATTGCATGAATTTTATCTGTACGACATTGCATGAATTCTGTATTTTTTTTGCTCAACTTTAATGCTTTAATATATATTTGTTGATTTACTTAATAATCCATGCTTCAAATGTGCTTAAATTATTCTATTTTATGTATGCAAAGATAATAAGAACTAGTTATTGTTTCTTTTAATTTTCGTTAATCATATTTACTAAAATGAAAATGTTATCTGTTTTATGTTACAGACGGTCAAAACAGAAACAGAGCAGGAAAACGTAGAAGATTTGCTTTGTATGCCAAGGGATTAATAAGGCTTTAATGCTGGCATGAACATCCACTATAAGTGAACGCACTTGCATGTCATACGTGAGGTGCTGCGAAAAGAAAATGAGTTAGAAGCAATGAAGAGAACATGCTTCGGGCATCTGATGGATGTTGAATCAAACAAGAGTTTATTCTACACCAAGCTCAAGCACAACCTACTGCTGCGCAAAATCAATCAACTTGACACCATCGAAGATGAGTTATGGTTTGCCATAGGCAAGACCAAAGCACAGTTCTAAAAGCATGAGTTTTGCTTGGTGTCAAGACTCAAGTTTGGCACCATGCAGGCCATTCTTTCTAGTCAACTAGGCCATCCCTAGAGGAATTCATGAGCTATATTAGGGAGCGGGCAACGAGGTAAAGCTAAAATGAGTTTTATAGATGTTCAAGAGAAGGCAGTTTTAGCAAGATGAAGACGTAACAAAGATTGCCCTCGTCTTGATTGCGAACAATGTTTTACTCGATCAAGACTATAGACGAAAAGTGATTTCGTGGATGTTGTCGCTGGTAGAGAATATTGACCATTGGAATGTGTTCCCATGGGGCACATACGTATGAAGTCTGACTGTGGGTTACATGTTGAAGGGCTTTGAACTTACAATAATAGGGGTAGAAGAAAAAAAACTTTACCACCTATACGGATTTGTATGGGCTTTTCAAGTAGTGTGCCCTAATGTTTTTCATTTTCTTTTTGGCATAAGATTTTATTAGGTGATTAAAATATTTTAAAATTGACGTACAGTTTTAGGCGTTGAAGGTGATTCTTGAGATTCGAAACTAGTTTGGATCCTGGCATCAGTCTTGAGAGGTTTATCTAAAAATGCTGAAATGGCATTATGAGGAGAGGCCCACAAGCTTCCACAACAAGATTGCACGTTTGGAGAGAAAAAACAGAGTGAGGAATGAAACCATACTATTTTTATTTTATTTAATTTTTTTTGTCATATGTTAACTACCTTTCAACCTAATGGCAATGTATGTTTTGGTGTAATTGCGCGTGGTCGAGACCTTAAAGCTAACTATGAAAGAAATTTTGAAGCCATATTGAGCTGACATTAAAGTCAATATATCCGAGGGGCAACAATACATTCCATTAAGGCAGTTGGAGGGTCGAGCAGAATTCGATCCCGAGCAAAAAAGGAAGATCATGGAACACAAAGAGAATAGGGTGGTAAGACGAGGCGTTAAGCGAAGTCACACCACTGATGAGGAGGTCGATGCCCATCTTACTATTGAGGCTCACAGTGTTGCTGAAGCTCATGCTGCTTCTATTGCTGTTGTTGATGATCAAGTGCGTAACCAGCCACTGCATCCTCAAATGCATACAACCTTTAGGCGAAAGATGAAACGGATGAGGATGTAGTCGAAGAAGGATCCTTCAATCATTGCAAATGGAGATACAGATGTAGTCCATGTGGATGGAGGTGTAGTGAGATAGGCAGATGCAGATGCAGTCAATGCAGTTGGATATCTAGCAATCAATGTAAGGGTTGAAGGACTAGATTGTTCGTCGACTGTTCGATCATTATGAGCTATGGGCTTCTATCTTTTTTCATTATGTGAGTTACAACATTTAGGATCTATTTGATGTTTTAATGTGTTTAATTTTTTTCATTGTGTAGAGTCGGTCTATGGGTGAGCAAGATGGTGCAAGCACTGAAGAAGGCATCGGTAATGGGGTTTATCTTGATGAGCCAATTGGCATAAATGACCCAATTGCTTCGGTTCAAAGCTCACCTCCTACTGCCCTGTACAATGTTCCTCTTGAAAGCTTAACTGTAATCGAGGCCACATATCTTGCGAAAGGTCCTACTACACCTGCTCCACATCCTCCTCGTATCCCAACTTCACCTAAGGCCGCCCAACATGCTCAGAGCACACCTTCGCTTGAGGCTCCACCTCCATCTCCAGTCGAAGATGCACAAGTAAGCATGACTAGTAAATACCTTTAAAGCCCATATGTTAGCCTATTACTAGTCTAACACAAAGTGAAAGATGAATTAAAGGACAAATATGAGTGCTTCATGAAAAACGAGCAAGCCAGGTAAAATGATAACATTACATGATAGTAGGGTTAATGGCTCACAATTATTGAATCCATTGACCTTTTGACACAGGTATTTTATATATGCAGGTTAACATTCTAGGCATCGAAGGGTAGGAGGGTCCTGAATTTTTTCATCATTTAGAGATGCAAGATGAGTGGTTAAACAGCTAACACATTGATGCATGCATCAGCATCATGTGCAAGCACGCGCGCAAACACCATTCTCAACTGTACAAGCAGAAAATATGCATTCTTGACACCAACTTATATGTAAGAATATTTTAATGAGTTTTAATTATTAAAACATATGTTGAGGGTTTTAGTTCATGGCATTTAACTATTGAGCGTAATTTAATTGATAGATTATTTTGTTAGGTCTAAACCGTGAACTACGCCCTCTACCGACTGATAAGATATTCAAGCCGAGGAATGTAGTTTTGCCAAAACATTTGATTGAGTATGTAAGGGGTGTGAGTCCGTCAAGGGGATTACCATGGCATAAGGTGGACTTGATTTTGGTACTATGCCATTTTGCAGGCCATTGGGTTTTAGCACAAATTAGCTTGGTAAAATGGAGTATGACATTAGTTGACTCCTCCTACAGTTGACGAACAGAAATTTGGTCCAACTTGCAAGATCAGTAAATAGGTGCCATAATTGCATCGTTTCCCATTATATGCCACCAGAGCGGGTTCTTTGACCGCGTGCATCGTCAAAAATGACCTTAGACATGGATGAGTTGGGTATTAAATGAACAAACCCCTATACAGAAAGATGGGCACAGTTGCATAGATTAGGTAATCACTGCTAAATAGTGGATGATAAGTATGGCCAACCAAACCTTAAAAGCAAATACTATTGAAGGCCTTCGAAAAAGTTTTGCACAAGAGATTTTTGCAAATAGTGTGGACACTTAAGTTTGTAAATTTGTTTATTTTTTCTAATAGGTAAAGTAACATTGCTGTTTATCATGAAAAAATTAGTCTTTGTTCTATCAGTAAAAAAGGGAGAAAGGCAATAACAAAATTTGGGAATATTTCCTCATTTGTATTCTATTGTTGATTTCTCACGCAAGTGTACGTATCGTTAACAAGTAATATAGTAATGAAGCAAAGTATCGTTCCCATAGAGAATTGTTTAATTCCTACTATTAACTACTAAAATTATAACACCTTAATTTTATCCAAACAATTAAAATGAAAAAAGTAAAATTAAAACTAATAAACTAAAACTAAAATTAAATAGTAAATAAAACTCACTTAACTACCAGACCTAAGATTATAATATCCCTCAATACTTCATCTGATTATTGTCTCTCTCTCTCTCTCTCTCTCTCTTATCTCAGTTTAATGGTTTAAGTTGCTAACCTAGAGTCCTAAATTATTTGCAAGTCTTTGTCGAGTTTCTCATAATAATACATTTTCCAATTAATTTACTATATGTCTATGTAAATTAAATTGAAGAAAGATTCATTAAGTTTGTGCTCTAATTTTGGCTATGTATGGCTTATAAGTGTATGTCTACCCTATATGCAAATCAAATCACCTAATCAACTAAGTGCATTCGATCATACGCTATTCTATTCAAGGTCTACCTAAATCTCCTTCGTCAAGGTTTCACCCAAGTTTCCAATTCAATATAATAGGTGGCCAGGCAATTAGAAACATTAAGAACCAAATAAAATAAACAACTTAAACCTATCAAACATAAGTAAAAGAGAGATAAATAATTCAGACAACATAATAAGTTCAATCATAATCTTATATTAAAAATTTAGTTCCCCATCAAGTCACACATCATCATTGAATAAAGTTTGAACAATAAAAACAATCTAAGAAAATAAAAGAATAATCAAAAAGATAAAACTCAAGAATTATAATCTTGATCTTTAAAGTCTTCTTGAATCCTTCAAAATCTTCTCAGCTTCAATGACTTTGTGGCTTGACTCTCAGCTTTCAATCTGGTGTTTTCTTCCTCTTCTCTTTTCTCCTTTGAAGGTTGTTTTTATAGGCTTTAGTTTGGCCAAGTTGGGTGAAGAAAGAAGTCAATTTCGTCTGGGATTTCCTCATCAGACTATGTAAGTCACAGCCTTGCCCAATTAATTAACAAAAATTATAATTGCTCTAGGACTACTATGGTGTGTCAACTTCGACAAGATTTGTGACCATCCTACAAGCTGAACTGGGAAAATTGCTAAACATGAAAGTTGTATATTTTTCTCTTATCTTTCCAATGGTTTAAGAATTGCTTCATTTAGATCTTTGTAGAGAAAGTTATAGCCAAAATACCAAAATATGTGTAGTGGAAGTCTGCATCTTGAAATTGCTCTCCTTCTTTCACTAAAATTCTTCTTTCATCAAACACCTACAAAAGCACAAATAAATCAATAACAACCTATCTTAACCATATTAACACCAGATTAAGCATAAAATTAACCAAAATTAGATTGACTCACCGAAAATAACTAATTTAAAATAATTAAATAAAACTTACTAATTTCTATGCATTACTATAAAAACTAAGCCAAATTATTATCAAAATTAAGCTCAAATAACTCTATATTATAGAGTTATCACACCCCAAACTTAATATTTTGCTAGTCCTCGAGCAAAACATAGAAAATGACCTAACTTACGAAAATCATATTCAATTAAAGAAAACTAAAATAAATATAGTTATTACTACTACTACTACTACTACTACTACTATTACTACTACTACAAAAGATAAAGTGCACCAACTCAATGATTCTCCTTATAATTTCCTCAAAAGTATGCCTATCAATCATTAGCCTAAGGAAAAATATAGGCATCATTTAAATTCATGTTGCAATTCTAAAGCAAGCATATTCTCGAATGGATTTTCATGTGTGTGTGTAATCTTTTACCAAGAATATCATGACATCCAAATGAGTTTATGCCAACACAAATTTCAAATTAGTACTAGATTTCCATAGGTTTACTTTTCATCTCTCTCTCCATTAATGTAGACCAATACAAAGTTAATGACCAATAGGACTTTATAAAGCTTGTAATGTAAGGCTAGGGTCAAGGTAAGATAAAGGATATTAGTGTGGCTCAAATCACCCTAAGCACATAATTATTCTAGGACCTATATATATATAGCTTTATTTTCCTTCTCCTAGTACACCTTTTCTTCCACATTTGAACTTTTCTTTCATTCAACACACCCTTTGGTTTTTTCACAATTTCACAATTTCATACCCCCAAACTTATTTTCTTTGTATTGTAAGTAGTGGGGTTATTTTTCATATTTTGAACTTTTTTTTTTCTTTCACATCAATATCACCTTTCCACCTTTTTCAACATTTAGCACAATTTATATTTCTTAAAACAATATACATGCTTAGGAGTGAGGGTTGTAAAATTGAAAAATTAATTTTAAGGTTAGGCTCAATATTATATAGTTAAACAAAGAAAAGAGAAATTAGGCTCAAAAGGGGTATACTAGGCATAATAATTTAACAAGGTTGGCTTTTTAGGCTCAAACGGTCCAAAGATGGCCTAAATCATCTCCCTAACTAAGTATTGTCTAGGATTTCACCTCGAGAGAAAATCAAGCAAAGTCTAGAATTCATGGTATAATCTAAAATTCATATCAATGTAAACCTTCTCTAAATACTCATAATAATTCAAAGTAAAAGATATATTGCTAAAAATTGTGGAAATCACATCCTAACAATGATACTTAACAAAAGACTTTAGCATGAATCCAAACAAAAATTTATTCTAGGTTCCTAAAATTCAAATAAAAAATAAATTCATTTACCAACTAATCCAAAATTATTTATAAATCTACATAAACATGCAAATAAAATTAAATCGAAAACTTCAACAAAATATTCACCATCAGAAAAATAAATTCACCCCCCCAAACTTAAACTAAACATTGTCCTTAATATTAGAAAAAATAAAGGAAAGATAAAGAATACTCCCCTGATGATTGGATGAATTTTTGAGAAGCTCTAATCCTCCTCCTTATTGTTTTCATCTTCATTGCCACTTGTACGAAACTTTTTTTTCTTTTTTACTACAATAATTAATTAATTAACTAATTAATGTAGAGAAATAAAATAAATAATAAATAAAAATAACTAAAAAATAAATAAATAAAGAAAAAGATTTTTGTTGGGTAATGGGTAAATGGGTTAGTGGGTAAATGGGTAAGTGGGCTAGTACAATTTGAGGGGAATTGGGTTTTGTTAGTGGGTAGTGGGTAATTGGTAGTTCAAATAAAAAAAATTGGGTTTGGTTAGTGGGCTGCCCAATGTTGGCAGCGCAATAGAGGGTGGTGGGTAGTGGGCTGCCAATTAGGGTGGGTCGTGGCCAACCCCATGTGCGAGCCGCGCCCCACGTCCAAATGGCTTCTTTTTTTTTTCTTTATGGAGCCGCGGCTCACGTTGTTTAAAGCCCACGAAGCCGCGACTTCCCATAGTGAGAGTCGCGGCTTACCACTTTTTTTATTTTTATTTTTTGAAATTTGTTTGAGTTTTTTTTTTTTTTTGAAAATTTATTTTTTCAATTTTCTTTGACATGAAATTTTTTTTTGAAATTTATATTTTTTTGATTTTTTTTTGAATTTTTTTAAAAAAATTTTTTTACATGAACTTGCACAAATAAAATAGAGTGTTAATAATTTAATAATTAAATAAATAAAAATAAAATAAAGTAAGTTAGAGTGTTTGGGTTGCCTCTTAAGAAGCTCTTCTTTATAGTCACTATCTTGACTTTAGTTGAGGTTTGAGTTTGCATGGAAAAAGCTTGAGGTATGAAAATAGCCTCCTCTTGAGATGAGATTGTAGTGCCCTTAACTCAAGATTTAATGCTTGCTTAAACCAAGGTGGTGGAATAGGATGACTTTTATCTAACTTCTCAAATTGCGTTCTTTTTGAATAATGTGCTTTTGATATAACCTCCTTAGGTAAATTATCAACTGCATCCAGAAAAAGAATATGAGGCACATATGACTTGACTTGTGGTTATGTAGATATTTCCTCTTCTTGATTAATTTCTTCATCTTGAACTTGATTGCTGGAAGTATTTCCTTGATCTACTTTATCTCCATCATCTTGAAGTCTATTATTGATGGCATTAGCTAGTTGACCCACTTGTATCTTAAGATTTCGAATTGATTCTGCCTGACTTTGAATGATGGCATCAGTCCTTGTCATGAAGGCATCTATCTTTGTCAAGAATTGCATGAACATATCCTCTATTGAAGACTTTTTCTCTAGCATAGGAGCTCTAACTTATGAATGAAAACCATTATGAAAAATAAGCTATGATGAATATGTAGGACCATGATCATTACTCCATGAAAAATTTTTATGATTCCATCCTGAGTTGTAATTGTTCGAGTATGACTTATTTTGTTGCTCATCGAAGCTTTCATGAAATTGCATTGATTTGTAATAGGTTGGAAAACAATCACTTCAATTCCTATCTTCCCAAAACTCACCTATAACAAAAGGACTTTCAAAAGCATTATCACCCCAAGCATTAATTTTTTAAGACAAAGCATCTACTTGGTTGGCTACACTGATTGCATCCAATGCATAATCACTAGCAACCTTCCTAGGCACAAATTGTTTAGATGGCCATAGATAGTTCATCACCTCTATCAAAAGTATTTGAAAATAAAAAGAAAAGTTTGAAGTAAGATTAGGAATGCTTGGTATTAATATTAACAAGAAAGAATTAAAAATCAATTCCTCGGCAACGACACCAAAAACTTGTTGATTTCTTAGGCAAGTGCACGTGTCGTTAACAAGTAATATAATAATGAAGTAGAGTATCGTTCCCATAGAGAATTGTTTAATTCCTATTGTTAACAACTAAAATTATAACACCTTAATTTTATCCAAACAATTAAAATAAAAAAAGCAAAATTAAAACTAATAAACTAAAACTAAAATTAAATAGTAAATAAAACTCACTTAACTACCAGACCTAAGATTATAATATCTCTTAATGCTTCATTTGATTATTGTCTCTCTCTCTTAACTCAATTTAATGGTTTAAGTTACTAACCTAGAGTTCTAAATTATTTAAAAGTCTTTGTTGAGTTTCTCATAAAAATACCTTTCCCAATTAATTTACTATATGTATATGCAAATTAAATTGAAGAAAGATTCATTAAGTTTGTTCTCTAATTTTGGCTACGTATGGCTTATAAGTATATGTCTACCCTATATACAAATCAAATCACCTAATCAACTAAGTGTATTCAATCATACGCTATTCTATTCAAGGTCTACCTAAATCTCCTTAATCAAGGTTTAACCCAAGTTTCCAATTCAATCTAATAGATGGCCAGGCAATTAGAAGCATTAAGAATAAAATAAAATAAACAACTTAAATCTATCAAATATAAGTAAAAGAGAGATAAATAATTCAGACTACATAATGAGTTCAATCATAATCTTAGATTAAAAATTTAGTTCCCCATCAAGTCACACATCATCATTGAATAAAGTTTGAACAATAAAAACAAACTAAGAAAATAAAAGAATAATCAAAAAGATAAAAATCAAGAGTTATAATCTTGATCTTGCAAGTCTTTTTGAATCTTTCGAAATCTTTTCAGCTTCAATGACTTTGTGGCTTGACTCTCAGCTTTCAATCTAGTGTTTTCTTCTTCTTCTCTTTTCTCATTTGAAAGGTTGTTTTTATAGGCTTGAGTTGGCCAAGTTGGGTAAAGAAAGAAGTCAATTTCAGCTGGGATTTCCTCATCAGACTATGTAAGTCACAGCCTTACCCAATTAATTAATAGAAATCGTAATTGCTCTAGGACTACTACAATGTGCCAATTTTGACAAGATTTTTGACCATCCTATAGGCTGAACTGGGCAAATTGCTGAACATGAAAGTTGCATATTTTTTTCTTATCTTTCCAATGGTCTAAGAATAGCTCCATTTGGAGCTCTGTAGAGAAAGTTATGGCTAAAATATCGAAATGTGTGTAGTGAAAGTTTGCACCTTGAAATTGTTCTCCATCTTATACTAAAATTCTTTTTTCATCTAACACCTACAAAAGCACAAATAAATCAATAACACCATATTAACACCATATTAACACTAGATTAAGCATAAAATTAACCAAAATTAGATTAACTCACCTAAAATAGCTAATTTAAAATATTAAAAAAAACCTACTAATTTCTATGCATTACTACAAAAACTAAGCCAAATTATTATCAAAATTATAGACTTATCATAGTCACACCAGAAACGTACAGTAAAGAATGTTTATATATAGAGAATTGAATGAATAAATTATATCTTATGCATTTTCAGAACCTTTTCTACAACTCCTTTTGTTATTCTGCTGCACATTATTAGGCATGACCTTTTTAATATGTTCTATTTCTTGTATAAATTTTAATGACTAGAACATAGGAATAAAGTGCTACTGACTTGGGATGCATCAAATACAGTAAATATGGGTTTACCATAGAGAGTGGGTGGTTTTCCCGTCTTTCCCACTCTCAATTTTTTTTCCATAAATTCCCCCATTACAATTTTCTCATCAAATAATGATCATAACTTGATAAAGCACATCACATGACTAGATTTAAAAAGGATTTACGTGATTGGCTTTGAAAGCATTACGTGATACAAGCATTACGTGAATGGTTTTTAAGTCAAAAGTTACGTGAGTCGTTGAAAAGGCATCATGTTACTAAGTAGTCGGCATTGCGTGATTGGTATGTAAAAAGCATGGACGATAATTTAGATGAAAGTCTATCAATATATTCCACTAACTATCGATAGATGAACACCCGTTAACTTTGCAATTCAAAGAGTCTCATAAAGTTTGGTATTTTTTTTTTTTTGTTGCATGACTGGTTTAATAGTGCATTGCATGATTAGTTGATCTAGCATTGCATTATTGGTAGATAGATTCCACGTGTCTGGCTTGTATAAAGCATGGGAATTTTCATCTTTCATGATCATTTCTCTTAAAATAGTGATTGTTTCTCCTTTAAATCCTCTCAACTCAACCTCATCTTTCATCATTTTTTAGGCTCTTACCTCCAACATTTCATCAAACCCTTAACCCAAAATCCTTCGACCATTGAAGCTTCCATCTCAAATCATTCATATTTCTTGAAACCCCACAATGAGTCAAAGGGCGAAACGAACCAAAGCAACTACTAATCGAGCATCTAGTGCTTCCTCATCCCCTAATAAGAGTTCTTTCCTTCGAAACTTCACTTATTTGTCACATGCCTAGAAATATAGCTACAACTTTGGCAAATGAAAGGTAATTCCTGGGTGCATTATTGACTTTGATTACCTGAAATCCATTAATTTTTCCTATCTTTCCAATTTTGAGAATTTAGAGTGGACTCATTACTTGAAATTGAATCAAAATTATTATGAGAATTTGGTTATGTGTTTTTTATTTCAATGCAACTTAAAAGGTTCTTGATTCGGAGTCCAGTCAATTAATATTTGATGACGATAGGTTTGTTCTCACGTCATAGGCTAACACATGATTGTCACCCGTGCACTTATTGATCAAATCCTCCAAATTAACACCATTATTGATGATCTTAGATATGTTGTTGCTGATCATAACCTCCGATCTAACTTTGTCTATCCTCCGCCTAACGACCGAGGCGACTCTAGTTGCACGAGGCTCTGTTTCTTTGATCATGTCCTCCACCTCATCATTAGTCATACCATCCGCCCTCATAGCTCCAACTACTCCACGGTCACCCAGGAGGATCTTTGGTTCCTGTGAAATAGAACATGAAATCGTAAGCTCCCAAGCAGTGGGAGGAGCTCAGGGCTCTGACTGCATGCCTGTTGAAGAATGAGCCGACGACTCTAGGCAGTGGCTTGGTTAAGGGAACCCACCAAAGCCGTAGCAAAAGTGAGTCTTCATAGGGCAATTGTCACTGCTTATGGACATGAACCTGGGTGATCTATCCATGACCAGAATGAAGCTTGGGTGAAACTAAGTGGAGGTCCGAACCGACTGATGTTGAAGAATCAGCGGATGAGTTGTGGTTAGAGGTGAAATGCCAATCGAACCTAGAGCTAGCTGGTTCTCCCCGAAATGCGTTGAGGCGCAGCAGTTCACTGGACATCTAGGGGTAAAGCACTATTTCGGTGCTAGCTGCTAGAACGATACAAAATCGAGGCAAACTTTGAATACTAGATATGGCCTTAAAATAACAGGGGTCGATCAAATTCAACCATCGGATTGATCTCACCAAATTCATAATAGATGACATGCTTCACACCATCCAAAAGGGCATCAAAAACCTTTTTTATGGTATATTGGTGAGTGAGATAACTGACTTCTCTTCTGTCAACACTCGGTGTGATCCACCCAAGTCCCATGCACTATTCAACTCTATTGATGAGCACACAGTTAAGAAGTTGGGTTTCGAGTTGAAGAATGGCAAATGGGTGAGGAAGGGTGTCATAGATCTTCGAGTTCATGATGATGAGGCTGTTGAAGGCGATGAAGACAATGAGGTGGAATCGAATGCTTATTCTACTAGCCTGTCCACTAGTTAACCTAGTGCACAACCTATGTCTACCTCTTTTGACATTGAGCACACCTTCACTTGACTCTTTTCATTCATGTAGACCATGGACTCCCGCTTGACTGCGCCTATGGATGTTTTAGAGGAGCAAAACCATGAAATTTTGTAGTGCCAACAAGACTTGGAGGATGATTTTCGTTCCCACTTTCCACCGCCATAGTGATCTCCATGCATCATGATATTTTGGATGTATTGAGATTGTTGTAGACATGTAAATTCGAATGTTTGTTCAATTTTTTTTGGATATTTGCTTTATGTTCTTGGGTGTAAATTAAGATGTTTTTTGGGTATTGTTGGGTTTTGGACATTTTTTTCAAAGTAGCTTTATTTATTATTGCCAATAGCTTTACAACATGAGGAAACTGGCAATAAGAAACAAAGTTACTTTAATAAGTTGTTCAAAAGCTATTGTCAATATTAACCAAATGTAACATTATATGTATGGTGTTCAAAGCTTAAAGATACCATTAACCAATAAATAACGACAAAAATATACATAGCAGATCATCGAGATAAACATTAAAAGAGTGCAACAAATGTAAGGAATCTATTGCCTTTAACCAAAATAGTAACAAAGCTCTTGGCTTTACAATTATTGATATGCATAGTAAATTTGTTTATTTTTTATTCATATCTTCTGTAGAAAGATTACACAATTTACATTCCATAGTTCATGAGTATGCATATGCCAATAGCGTGACTTATGGACTGTGTGACTGATTGATAGGGTATTACGTTAAGTTTTTATAGGGCTTTGCGTGCTTAGTCGATGGGCTTTGCATGGTTATCGATATGGCATTGCATGAATGGGGTGCAGTCATTGTGTGACTGGTTGATTTTCGCGTGCCTACTTGGTAGGCATTGCATGACTTGTTCATTGAAGCATGTGAAGGCCATTTGGATGAACATCTATCGATAGATTACACTACTTTGGTACTCATTGCATGACTTGTTGATAGGGTATCGCATGCCTAGGGTGACGGTTTATGTGTCTTAGGCATTGTGTGACTTGTTCGTTGAAGGCATTTGGCAATTTGGATTATAATTTATCAATAGATTAAACTATCAACCTATAAACCCAGCGACCGATTAACCCATCGTCAACAATGATCAACAATATAACACCATCATCCACAAACAACAGTCCATTAGAACATAATAGCCAAAATAATAATAAAAGAAATAACCATAAGCATTCCAAAACACATGATAAGGTACTCCACATAGAAACATAAAAACATAAACCCCAAAAATCATAAACCAATAAACACATTGTTCATCCCTAAACCTTATGTTAATCTTCATCTGTTCTTCTTGCCTCTGCTAGAAGTTTTCCCAAAGATGAAACCAATCACAACTACTTTGCCTTTTCTTTATGCTTCCTGTGGTACAATCCCCTCTCTGTCTTTTTTTTGTCAACCCTATTTCTACTACCCTGTTAACTATATCTTTTCTTTGCAAGAAAATATTCTCAACATTCTGTAACCTCTCTTTTATTTTTTTTCATTTTATGAGTTTGCTTAGTCATTTTTCCATCAATTCTCATTAGTAGATTCAACATCATATCATTCAAAATAGGATCATGACTAACTCTAGATGGAGAAGTGGAAGAAGTATCAAGGGTAAAAAGAACTGAGTTACTAGGGATAAATTTTGAAGACTCATCTACCTCAATCTAATATCCCATTTTCTAAAGACTTCCAATAGAGATACTGTGAGCCATGCTATTGGTCCAATCAGCTTGGTACTTATTACTCTAAATCCCTTTCTTATTAACTAGAGACGATATGATGTTTCCATAAGGTAGATTCATCTCATATCCTAGGGAGATTCCTCTCATTCTTTCTATCATATACTGTGCAACATTCAAAGGGACGTCACCTACAATGGCTTCCATCATCCAGAGATCCTCAACACTAACATAGCTGAAACAACTGCACCTTACATGCACTGTGGAGGCCAAAAAATAATGGAAGACCCTAAGTTGTGTATTTGTTGTATTTGTTGTGTACACCAGCAGAACATGTATTTGTTGTGTATCTTTCTTTTCTTTCTATGACTGTAGCCCACATGTGAGACGGGTCATACCATAGGGGAAATGTGTATTCTCCCACTTTGTACTTCATTTTCAAGAGCTTTCCAATATCAGTGGCAATTACTTTAAATTCTGTTCAGTCCAAAAACACATTCAACCCATACTCTAAAAAATCATTAGGATTTTCCAACTCATCTTTATTCTAGGCTATGTTGGAGTAAAATTCCCTAACAAAGGTCAAGCTATAATCCCTATCTGGAAAGGTACTTAGACCCTTAAGTTTAAACCTGTCAAAAAACCTATTTAACTCAGGCTTAAGAGAAATGGTTTCATTAAAGCTTTCCCAATCAACAACCTTTTCACATGATATATTGGCATTCTCTATTCTTTTATGCCTATCAGCATGTGCTTGGTTCCTAAATCGTGAGGACGGAGGCTTACCTTGTTCAATGGAAATACCTTTTGATGTGGTTGGCGAATCAATAACGAGTTTCCATTTCTTCTTGGATCGTAGAGTTGAAAATTCCTTAGCACACATCTTTTCTTTGACATCGTCAATAACTTTGCCAATGCGAGAAGATGCGACCATTAATTTCGATTATGTTGGAGGCTTCAGGTTTCTTGACTGAACTTACAACTAGAGAGAATGATGATAGATTTTTTGAGGAATTCTGGACTAGGGTTTTTGTTTTCTGCATTGTGGGCTTTGAATCTGATGAGTTTTGATGTGTGCTATATGATAATTCTATTTTATAGAATTATTTTATTCCAATTTTTTTATTAAATATTAGCTAAGTCCTCAATTTTCAATTATAATTTATTTATTTTTAGTTGCTTTTATAATTAGTTTATTTTTAAGTAAGCTATTTTAATTTTATGTTATTCTTTTTAATGTGGTTATTATTTATTAGTTTTTATATTTTTTATAGGAAGTAAAAGAATTTGGCTTAATTTTGTAAAGTGTTGAAAGACTCAAAATCTGTTTCCATATGCTTCAATTTTTTGGCTATAACTTGAGCTACAGGATTCCAAATGATGTGATTCTTGAACCATTGGAAAGCTAAGAGATAGAGCTATAATTTTATGAAGATTACTTTGCCCAGTTCTGCTTTAAAGGTAGAGAAAATCATATAGAAAAATGGTTAGATGTACTATATCGATAATGGAAATTTGTAAAGATTCACAATTGATTTTTGGGCCTCACATTACAATGTTAAGCCTAATTAAACCCTAGGTCAACTTAAGGAAGTATAGGTTAAGTTATAAGTATAAATAGGATAGTTTGAAGAGCATTAGGGGAGATAACTTTTTGGAGATTTAAGAAGCTAGAAGTTGAGGCTGAAAGTTGGAGATCAAGGCGGCAAATATTTGTTTTGTTTTCTTCCTTGGCTTTTATTTTTCTTGTTACTTTCAATGGTTGACTTATATACAATGTTATTTGTATTTGCGATTATGAGTAGCTAATTTTTTTTTTCTAGGATTACAATTGAACTCATATATAATCTAGATTTTTAATCTCTTTCGTACTTATCTTTAATGGGATTTGAATTGTTTATTCCAATTTTTTTTTAATACTTTTAATTACCTGATCACTAATTAAATTGATTTAGGAACTTAAACAAACTTGGGAAAAGTAGTTTAGTGTATACTAAAATTAGGATAACATATGATCATATTAATTGATTTGCGTTAAGGATAGGGATATACCTATAGGCCATATGTAGCCAAATTAGAGCTTGAACTTAATGAGTCTGTTTAAATTTCAATTGACATAGGGATATAGTGTTTTGATTAAAATAGATATTTTTATAAGATGAGTTTGGAGACCCTTATAAATAATTTAGGACTCTAGGTTAGCAATTCAACTCATTGAAATAAGTTAAGGAAGAGAGGTAAGATTTTGATGAAGTATGAGGGATATTGTAATCGTAGGCTTGTTTGATTTGATATTTTCTCAAGTTATTATTCTTTTGATTTTTCTTGTTGGTTTAAATTTTAGTTAATTAGTTTTAGTTAATCAATTAATTTTGAGTGTTTGGATAAGATGTCCACATCATGGGATTCCTGATTGGTTACAAGTTGAAACCTTCTACAATGGGCTAATTGGGTCAATAAAAACCACAATTTATGTTGCTACTGGTGAGGCATTAATGAGTAAAAATGTTGTAGATGCTTATAATTTGTTGGAAGAGATGGCTTCAAATAATTATCAATGGCATTTAGAAAGGTCGGGTCCAAGAAAAACTGTTGGAGCTTATGAAATTGAGGTACTTGGCAACTTAATTGTATAAGTGGCTGCACTGTCCAAGAAGTTTGACACATTGGGAGTTCATGCAATTCAAAATTCATTTATAGTTTGTGAGATGTGTGGAGATAGTCATTCAAGCGATCAATGTCCATATAATTATGCACAAGTCCAATTTATGGGGAACTTCAATAGGTAGCAGAATAACCCATATTCTAACACATACAATTTTGGTTGGAGAAACCACCCCAACTTTTCATGGAACAACAACGCAAAGCCTTCCAATCCAAACCCCAACATGCCTTGTGGTTTTCAACAACAAGCTAGACCACCAATTTCTAAAAAGAAGTCCCAAGTGGAAGAACTTCTCTTGCAATATATATCAAAGAATGATGCCATAATTCAAAGCTATGGAGCCTCCTTGAAAAATCTTGAGACCCAAGTGGGACAACTTGTAAACTCCATCAAAAGTAGACCCCAAGGTGATTTACCAAGTGATTCACTTAGGAGTGGCAAAAAAGTTAAAGGGGAGAGTGAAAAATCAATTGAATCTTCAAAAGAGCATGTAGATGATGACAAGGCAATTGTTGAGAAAGAAGTTGAAGTGGAAAAGACAGATAATGGGCAAGCTAAAAATCACGGGAATTCTGAAGCAAGTTATCTTCCACCACCATTCCCACAAAGGTTGAAAAAGCAAAGGCTTGATAAACAGTTTAAGAAATTTCTCAATGTCTTCAAGAAGCTCCACATAAATATCCCTTTTACTGAAGCTTTGGAAAACATGCCAAGTTATGTTAAATTCTTGAAAGACATCTTAACCAAGAAAAGGAAACTGGAAGATTTTGAAATAGTGGCACTTACTGAGGAGTGTAGCGCATTAATTCAAAACAAGCTTCCACCAAAACTTAAGGATCCAAGGAGTTTTTTTATCCTTTTTACTATTGGTAGATTTAAATTTACTAAAGCTTTATGTGATTTGGGTGCAGGTGTTTCAATCATGCCTTTGTCAATTGCTAAGAAACTTGGACTTAATGAGATGCAACCTAACATAGTTTCTTTGCAATTAGCAGATTGAACAATCAGGTACCCTGTTGGGATTATTGAGGATTTATTAGTTAAAGTTAGGCATCTCTACATTCTGGTGAACTTCATCGTGCTTGAGATGGAAGAAAATCTGAAAATTCCTTTAATTTGGGATGACTATTCTTGGCTACTACAGGTGCAATCATTAATGTGAGGGAAGGCAAGATAACTTTTAAAGTTGGAGAAGAGGTAGTTAAGTTTAATAATTTCAATGCAAATAAACATCCTAGCTCCACAAATTGTTGCTATAAAGTGGAGTTAATTGATGAAGGAAAAAGTGAACCTATTTCTCCACCTACAATTGAGCAAGCACCAATCTTTGAGTTTCAGCCACCACCTTCACCCTTGAAACCCATGTAGTCACCAAAGAAGCATCCTCCACCACCATCTAATTATCCTTTCGAGATTAAACAACAAGTAATGGTGTTTTCTCGATCATACTTCAAGCTTTTTCCATGGAAACGCAAAGAAAGATGGTGGGGTCCTTTCAAAGTAGTAAAAGCTTATCCTAGTGGAATAATTGAGATGGATAGTAAGGATATGGGCACATTCATGGTGAATGGGCTGAGCCTCAAACCATATTTTGAGGATGAAGAATTAAAAAAGAGGGTGTTATAGTCAAGCTAGTGATTATAAATGAGCGCTTCTTGGGAGGCAACCCAAGCTCCCCAACCTTACTAATTTTCCTCTTTTATTTAAGTTTTGTTAGTATCAATTTATTTCTTATGATCTAATTCTTTTTTATGTTTTTTTTTTGCAGGTAATTAGTTAAAAAAATTTCAAAAAAAAGAAAAAAATTCAAAAAATAAGAGCTCAGTGCCGCGACGCTTATTTTGAACGTCGTGGCCTTGAAAAGAAGAAAGCAAAGCACTTGTAAGGCTATTTTTTTTTGTTTTGAATATATTTTTTTCTTCTATTCTTTCCCCCCCCCCCCCCCCCCACCATTCTCCAGCTGCTTAAGAACCTATGTCGAACACATCAGGATGGATATGACCATTTTTCCTTTGTTGCCTACAGATTTTTACTCTGAGGATGATTTTGGTGGTGATGATACAGAGGACATGTAGACTACAGCTTCGGAGTTAGGGGAGTATTCTTGTTCTTTTTCTTTTATTTTCTTTTATCACATTGAGGACAATGTTTATTCCAAGTTTGGGGGAGTGGCTTAGAATTTTGTTAGTTTATTGTTTTTAGTTAGCTTTATTTTAATATATGTCTTGCATATTTATTTATGTTTTGCATGTTTCAAAAAAACAATTTGAGATAGTTGCACCTCATTCATGATTGTCCCAATCCTAAGATGGTATTTTAATTATCTTTTGATTCTTAGCTTTTGAGAAGCATATAGTTATGATTTAATTTTATATGATATTTTTTTGATAACTTTATTTTAGAATGTGACTTTCAATAATTTGAGCACTATACTCTTTTACTTAGAATTTTTATGTGATTTAGATAAAGTTTATGTTGATGAAAAAGTTTAGTGAAGTCAAGAATTCTAGAATTTGTTTGATTCTCTCTCGAGGCGAAATCTTAGATAACACTTAGGATAAGAAGTGATTTAGGCCATTTTTGGATCGTTTGAGCCTTTTTTAGCTTACTTTGTTTTATTTATCCTTAGTCACCCTTTTGAGCCTAATTTACCTTTTCTTTGTAGTAACACAATTATGTTTGCCTTGACCTGTCTAGTTAATTCCAACAATTTGAATCTTTCACCCTCTAAATATTTTAATCTTTCTAAGAAATGATTTGAGCTTAAGAATAAATTGAGGGAGAAGGGTGAAAAAAAAAGTGATGGTTGTTAGAAAAATTACCCCTTGTTTATAATTGTCAGAAATAAGTTTGGGGGTTGAAAAAAAAAAGAAATAAAATATGTGGTACAAAGGAAACTTTACTTCAAGTTTTGGGGTGCTATACAAAAAAAATGAGCTCTTTATATGTCCTAGATTGATTAAGTGCTTAGGGTGAATTTGAGCCTAAATATATCATTTATCATACCTTGACCTTAGCTTTACATTACATGTTTGATAAAGACCTATTGATCTTTGAATAAGTGTTAATCTACATTAGTGGAGAAAGAGATGAAAACCAAACTTATGGGATCCTAGTACTAATCTATGCGTAGATTTGGCATAAACTAATTTGAATTGCATGATATTCTTTGTAAGAAAGCATTCACACACACACACACAGAGGAAGTCCATTCAAAAAATAAGTTTTCACTTGAATTGATGCATGAATTTAAGGATTAGCTGTACGTTACCTTAAGTTGGAATTTGAGTTAATTTCTACCAAAAAATTGAGAAATCATGATTTGGTACTTCTATCTCTCGTTCAAGGATTTTTTTTTTTATGTTCAGTTTTCTTTTTGTGATTCTCTTTTGCTCGAGAACTAGCAAAATCTTAAATTTGGAAGTGTGATAATTCTATTTTATATAATTATTTTATTCTAATTTTGTCATTAAATATTAGCTAAGTCCTCAATTTTAATTATAATTTAATTATTTTTAGTTGTTTTTATAATTAGTTTATTTTTAAGTGAGTTATTTTAATTTTATTTTATTCTTTTTAATTTGGTTATTATCTATTAGTTTTTATATTTTTTGTAGGAACTAAAAGATATTAGGCTTAATTTTGGAAAGTAAGGTGTTGAAAGATCCAAAATCTGTTTGCATATGTTCAGTGTTTTGGATATAACTCGAGCTACAGAACTCCAAATGATGCAACTCTTGGACCATTGGAGAATTGTCACGACCCGGACCTCCCTCAAGCCATGACAATCGCCGCGATGTCCCGATTGACACTCATTATCCGGAATGCCAACCGGAACCCTGCAAGGCTTACATATCAGTTTCTTTCCTTTTCTGTGAGCAATCATTGTTAAATACCGAGTTTTTAGAGAATATACACTATTTTAGATAAAAAAACAATCAAAATAAAATTTTCGCCACACAAGGGTATTTTGGTCATTTTTTTCTCAAAAATTTCGAAATTG
>NC_030854.1:26985144-27008026 GCF_000208745.1 Theobroma cacao
CTATAAAATATTAAATTTCATCCTACAATTCCTATTTGAACTAGTTCGAGGTTAAATCAATTGAAGTGTACCGTTAGGTACAATATCGGGTTTCGTCTATTCTTAGGTGCTTTTCTAGCGTAATAACATGCTACTCAATGCATGTATGTCATGACATGTATTTATAGGGTCGGATTTTACAGGAAAGCTAAGAGATAAAGCTACAACTTTCAAGATCACTTTGCCCAGTACTATCTCGAAGATAGAGAAAATCGCATCAGAAAATGGCTAGATGTATTGTGTCGAGAATGAAAATTTGTAAAGATTCACAATTGATTTTTAGGCCTTGCATTACACTTTTAAGCCTAATTAAACCCTAGGTCAACTTAAGGAAGTATAGGTTAAGTTATTAGTATAAATAAGATAGTTTGAAGAGCATTAAGGGAGATAACTTTTTGGAGATTCAAGAAGCTAGAAGTTGAGGTTGAAACTTGCAGATCAAGGTGGCAAATATTTGTTTTGTTTTCTTCCTTGGCTTTTATTTTTCTTGTTACTTTCAATGGTTGAATTATATACAATGTTATTTGTCTTTGCGATTATGAGTAGCTAATTTTCTTTTTCTAGGATTACAATTGAACTCACATGTAATCGAGATTTTTAATCTCTTTTTTACTTATCTTTAATGGGATTTCAATTGTTTATTCTAATTTGTTCTTAATGCTTTTAATTGCCTGATCACCAATTAAATTGATTTAGGAACTTAAACAAACTTGGGAAAGGGAGTTTAGTATAGACTAAAATTTAGATGGTATATGATCATATTAATTGATTTGAGTATAGGATAGGGACATACCTATAAGCCATTTGTAGCCAGATTAGAGCCTGAACTTATGTTTTAATTTCAATTGACATAGGGATATAGTGTTTTGGTTAAAATAGATATTTTTATAAGATGAGTCGGGAGACCCTTATAAATAATTTAGGAATCTAGGTTAGCAATTCAACCCATTGAAATAAGTTAAGCAAGAGAGGTAAGATTTAGATGAAGTGTGAGAGATATTGTGATCGTAGGCTTGTTTGATTTGATATTTTCTCAAGTTATTATTATTTTGATTTTTCTTGTTGGTTTAAATTTTAGTTAATTAGTTTTAATTAATCAATTAATTTTGAGTGTTTGGATAAGATTAATTTGTTCTAATTTTAATAGTTAGTAAAATTTTAGATCAATTCCCTGTGGGATCGATGCTCTGGTTGCTTATATACTATCTATTCGATATGAATACTTACGTAGTAGGATTTTAACTGACACTATTTTAACTAGTTCGCCCACGTTTTGAATGAGTGGTTTTCCTGTCCTTCCGATAGTTAAATCCATTTTTTGTATTACGTGATGAAGGCATTGCTTGACTGGTTTTTGTACATTATGTGCCTAGTTGACAAGGCATTGCATTACTAGTTGGTAAGCATTACTTAAATCAAGCATCGCGTGACTGGTATTTAAAAAGCGTGGAAAGTAATTTGGATGAAAACCTATCAATTTATAACCCTAACTATTGATAAATGAACACCCGTTAACTTTGAAAATCAAGAAGTCCCGTAAAGCATGGGAATTTTTGTTTGGCATTATGTGATTAGTTGTTCTAGCATTGCCTTATAAGTAGATAGATTCGTCGCAAGAACTGCATTTCAAATTTTAAAGTAGATTAGGCAAAAAAAATAGTCATCAACATTTAAATTAAGGCACCTTAATATAACATTTCTTACCTTGATCACTCTAGTTGACAGTAGGAACACCAGAAATAGGAGGCTGAACCATATCAATTAATCACTGTTCACCTATTTGTGCGGACCATGGCTCACTTTCTAAGCCAGCCATTCCATGCTACTCTGGAGCAAGGAATGCATAATCAGGAGCAATAGCTTCTTCCTCTTCCTGCTGTTTAGCTTCCTCAGGCTGCTTGTAGAAAAACAGGTCCACCTATAAACAATGTCAAGTATGAGAACAAGTAAGCAGAACACATCCAACTCATATCAGCAACATGATGGTCTTTCTCTTTTACCATCACATCCCACTTCTATCTAAAAGCAATTGTACCATGCATTTAGACAACCATCCTTGCTAACAACCAGAAAAAACAGCTAATGTTGTGTTTTCCTTTATTATTAGCAAGAATACTAATGTCAACATATCGCATCGGTGAATTAGTATCATAGAAAGCAATGTTTGGAATGTTTCCAATAGCCGCTTCTTTGATAGGCTGCAGATAATATACTTAAATTTTAGCTCATCTGAAACCATCACTGCAAATTAAAACTCAATAAAACTCAACTCAACAGTAAAGAACTAATTACTTGGTGGCCAACCCTAAGATCTATAAGGATAAGAAGGCGAGGCTCATTGAAAGAAGTCTACAGCTGGTTAATAAATGTACCAAGAGTGTGTCTTCCAATAATTGCGTGACTCCATACGTTCACATAGCGTGACCTTGTTTTAAGCATTGCATGAATAGTTGTTATGTATAGCGATACTTCCTGAATATAGTGACTGGTTTTAAGGCTTAATAAGGCATTACGTGAAACCACAACCTGAATTGCATTGCGTGCCTCCATATGCAGCATTGCATTATATTCAACAATATCACACATCCTGCATTGCATTATATTTGACTCTTTAAATTTATAAAACCAAGCTTGTTGGCTTCTTGCTATGATTGGAAAGCTATATCAAAAGTAGTTTGTACAATTGAATTTTACCCAACCAAGCCAAGTTTCTTCTTAACAATCTTGTTCCATGTTTGAAGCCGTAGTAAACTAGGACAAAAAAAACAAAATGAAGTAGTATGATTTCCCTTGAAAGGTATGCTATTTTAATTGATAGGTACGCAAAAGTTTTCCCATCTTTTCACAGACTCTAAACACTTGTAGCTTGTTCTTTAGACCCATTGATTGCACTGAATACTTGAAATCTCTCTCTCACATGTTCAGCTTACAATCACTAGGACTATGACAGAATTTATAAATTAAGGAATCTATATTGTAAACTCTGATACCCGATCAAGTCATTTCTCATTTCACTTTCTTTTTATTTGTTAACCAAGTGATCAATAGGCCTTAATATTTCTTTACAACCTTGAAAATAAATATTACTTTGATGATTTTACTAAGTATGATAAAATGTATTTAAGCTATCAATTAGATCTATTCAAGCTTGATATTCTTCATAATCAGGCTATGAAAAATGTATCTACACTTTCTGAGCTATCTCAACTGTTAGAAAAGAAAAGAATATCAAAAGCTTACTTCCTTATTGACAGATTGATCCGGCTTGTCTTGGTTCTTCCAATTTCCACTATAATTTTTACCCCATGAAAGCTCTTATGATTTTATTTTCTGTCGCGACCCAAATCCAAGGGTTCGTGATCGGTACGCACAAGCCAGGTAGGTAAACCCACAAAACTCGAGGAAGCCTTTATAATTAAATCTTGATAAACATATATCATAATCATAAAGCTTCATGGCCAACATCCTTTCATTAAAACATAAATCTTTTAGCATTCAACATTCGCCCCTCGGCTCATAATAACATTCAGGCCTTCAACATAACGTGCACGTAGCCATACATTGGCTAGTTCATCTAGTCATTTAGCATCTCATTACATAACATAAGGCAACTTCGTGCTGACATATTTCCTTTATGACATACTTTGTCTACATTGTGGAAGTGTACATAACTATGACTTAAACTGTGATGCAACAGTGTCCATCAACAAAAAAAAAACCTACCAACTGTCAAAATCGCGTATCTGTCTAATTGACAATGCTAGCCACCATTCCTTCCTGTCTATTTATCTACACAATACAACTAAAATAGGTGAGTCACACTACTACACAGTGAGTGGGAGCATAAAACAGTTGTAAATGTGCAAGGATAGTTGCTACACATATCCTATAATTATGCATGCATCTCATACATCATAATACATATACATATAAGACAAGTCAATCGTCAGTTGTTGAACATAGTCTATCATAGCATAGCAGTCATACTACGCTGCATATCTCTAGCTTTTAACATATTAAGGTGGTATAATCATCCTCACCTTACTCGTGCAACATCATTAGTAACATAACCATTTATCAATATAATCTACTGTATGAACCGACCCACCACATGGCCGTCTACATACATGGCTTACCATGGATACCTTAAAGTGCTCATCTCAATGCTAAAGCAAAAGCTTCTCAAACATGCAACACATCATAATCATATATCAATTACATATGGCTCTGACCTCAAGCTTTTGCATTAGTCATCATTTTATAACATTATATAACATATTTTATATTTCAAAACCTAAGGCACGCCACTAGGTAGTCGTCAAATCATCATGTTATAGAGTGGTCTTCCCCTAGACATTAGAAAATCACTCATGGTGGCCAGCCGATGGAGATACAAATCACGCCCAGTGCTAAAGCAACTGAAGGAATATCAAAGTCATTGTCGAGAGTGATCTCTCCACAAACGGCATCACAATCCTCATCTGAGACAATATCCCAACGGATGGCATCACCCAGAGTATTCTTTACAAGTGGCATCACAATCATCATCCAGAGTAATCTCCTAACTGATGGCATCGTACACAATAAGTGGGATTTTAACCATTACCCTTATTTACCATCGTCCCTATGGCACGAACATAATCATCATCGCACAACAAGCAAGAATCATAGGCAGGACAAAACCACCATCCTTGTAGGCATCATAATCATCATCGCACAGTAGGCAGGAATCACAGTGTGAGATCTTGACCTCTAGAAATCGATAACTAGAAGTAGACGCGATAACACGGACTAGGGGTAATTTCGTCATTTCTCTTTGTGAGCCCCTAAAAGTAAGTTTTAAAAAATATTAAGCCCTAAGTAGGCCTAAGGCATAAATGAATGATGAAAATATGGGTAAAATGACAAAGGAAAAGAAAATGATGATGATTTCCATGGTAGGGGCAAAATAGTCATTTTTCACCTTGGGTCAAAATTTTTAAGTTTTCGTGAGCTCGAGCATTTCTAGACCCTTATAGACCTTGTCTCAGTGTCAAAAAAGTAAAAAGATTGTATAAAGGCAATGGAAAGACAAAATGACTTTGTTAAGGGCATTTTGGTAATTTCATGAGAAATGGATAAACATAAAGCATAAATATCTAAGTTTCTAGGAGGTTTTTCAAATTTTCCAGCACTTCATCTTCTTCTTCTTCCTTTCCATTNGGTTCTTCAAATTTCCAGCACTTCTTCTTCTTCTTCTTCCTTTCCCATGTTTTTGCACCCCCTCCATGGAAGCTTGCTTTGAAACTTCCATATATTTCCTCAAGTTAACCCTAATTTTCATGTTTTTGTGCACCCTTTCACAAAGTTCTTTGTTCTCTTTTACTTTTTCACCATAAAACTCTCAAAAATCTTTCCTTATTATACTCTCTCACTAGCTGGACGTTCTAAAGAGAGAGAGAGAGAGACTATCCACATTTGTTTGGAAGCTATTGGAAGAGAATTAAGCTTCAAAGAAACCCTAAGGTGAGTGATGAACTAGGCTTGGTTTTAAGTTGTTGATAATGGCTAGTAATTGGGATTATGAGTTGTTTTATTGTTGAGGTTGTTTATTCATTTTTAGTGTGATTAGAGTAGTGCAAGAAATAGCCATTTGATATAGTTTGAAGCCAATTAGGAATGACTAGTAGAACTTGAATTAGAAACTAGCCTTTGGAGTGATATTAATGTAAATTGGATTGGTTGTGATATTTTTGTGCGTGATAGGTTCCAAAGATGCCCCACAGCCCATTTGAACCATTAGTGGAGGTTAGAGTCGATTAGAGCTTCAACGAAATACTGGTGAGTGGACTTGCATTTCAAACTTGTTTTGGGAATGTGACTATGTTTGCACAAGATATTTGAATGATTTTGTTCAACTTTTCTTTGCAAATGTGTGCTAGGGAACAAGCCTTGAGTAAATGTTTTTGATATTGTGAAATGTGAGATGTGTATAAGGATGAATCCGTATGCTTTATATTATGTTGGTATGTATGTATATATCTTATGAATATGTGCTGTGTATTGATGAATGATGTTGAGTGGTGATGTTGAAGTGTGCGAGTAGGGAGTGCACACATGATGATGATAGAGTGTGCGAGTAGGGAGTGCACACATGATGATGATGCATGTATATGTAATTGTATATGTTATGGACAGCTCATGAATATGGTTTATGGATGTAATGCATTTGAGATCTTGCATGTTGAACTTTGGAAATTTCTAAGCATGTTTGAGTTGAGCTTGTCTTTGTAGCTAAATGGCCTATACTTGAGAGAATCAAAAGTTGTTGTTGGTGTCCTGTTCTCGCTATGGCGAGATTCATTCTCGCTGCAGCAAGAAACTCTTGGGTTTTGAGAGGTGTGTCTGACCTGGTTCTTGTTGCAGCGAAAAGTTACTGGAGCTTCTCGCTGCAGCGAGAAACATTCTATTTTGGCCATTTAAATTTTACTGATTCTCACTGCAACGAGAAAGTTTCTGTCTGGTATGCTATCTTGCTGGTTTCGACCATATTTTTTCATTTCATTTATACCATAGTTGATCATGGACTCCCAACATTTAGAGGTTTGTTTAATTAAGTTTGAAATGAGGAAGTTGAGATAGAAACCCTCGACCAATTGAGAAACCCTTGTCTAACTAATAACTTGAGTCCAAATGTCGCTGTAGTAAAAATTCATTCTCGCTGCAGCGAGAATGCTTTTCCGATGCAGTGAGGACCCGTCGTTTCATTTGACCAGCTTGTATATCACTAAAGCTTTCATTCCTCAAATTTTTTGTTATGTATGGAATCATCATTATCAAATGATTTACCATTTAAGGGTTTAACGAAGGGTTTTAATAATAATGAGACTAAATTGTATTGTTTTGAAAAATGAATGCATCATGATTTCGTTAAACATTCCTTTTTGTTTGCTTGTTCCTTTCTTGTTCACTCACTAGGTTTATACTCACCGTTTTCAACTTCATATTTTCATATCAGGAGGCAGTCGGTAATTAGGTCGAGTTAACCTCGTAGATTCGACTATTGGTAGGTGTCTCGACATTCAGTAGCTGTACTTTTGCCCGAGTCTCTCCGTTGAAAGTCGAGTACTCTTTTGTTGTGTATAGACAAACCGATGTAAATTATTACATTATATGTTTAGACCATTTATGTACACTTTGATTAGTATGCCACTATGAGTTGGCAATATTTAGTATTATTTTGATTCAAAGTTATGAAATGTGACTTAGCAACTTTTGATGAAGTAATGAACAGGTCCTATTAATAGGCTTGTTTGGGCTTAGTGGACTACGTTCACTGGGACCATGCATCGGTCATGGCCCAAAATTTGGGTCGTGACACACAGGCAGGACAAAACCACCATCCTTGTTTACCACCATCCTTACCGACATCATACATAATCACAAGGATATGGGCACACTCAACCTCATAATATCCATCGTTCAAAATTCCTCTATGGACAGAACATGCATAATCAACGTCATAACATCGTCCGGAATCATCCATGTACGGAACATATTCCTCAACACAATTATAATTCATCATACTAGTCATCATGACATATTTAATCATTCGTAATCATGCCTTATTTCTAATCTCAAGAACATAATCATTGGCACGTAAATTACTTAGCCCAAGACAATCCTTCTAAGTGATTCACATCATTCTCAGAGCATTCACTAGTCTAGACATAGCATTTATAGACATATTCATCATGTACACATTCACATTGACACCATTAGCCTAGGCATAATCCTTCTAGGCATATCACATCATTCTCACATATTTTCTAGTCTAGGAATTCTTCCTTTAGACATGCTTAAAGCTCATACATAACATACATTATGCATTATCATTATTAAAGCGTATATGCACCCTAGTTATTATGCTTCTATGCATAAAATTTTTCCATTCACCTTGACATTTTGGGTGTTTTTCTATCCACACTTTGCACACTTCAGCTCAACAACTCAATATTTGCAAATGGGCAAAATCCTTACTCCCAATAGTCATCTAGCATTAATATTTACATCATAACTCTAAATTTCACAGCCAAATCTTGGCTTTTAGATTATTTTCAACTTTTCTAAAAATAGAAAAATCTTTAACAATCTCAACAAATAAGCTCAAATTCTTTATCAATAAGCTAAACCCATACCTTAGAAGTTGGGTTGCACAATTATTTACCCCAAATATACAACCAACTCAAGAGAGCAATTTTTCCACCAAACCTGCATCAATTTGAATCTACGTCATCAACCGTTCAAATGAAAAATAAACTGATCAAAGTTCTCAATCTTACCTCTAAAAGCATTCCCTAGCTCCATATTTACTCTAACCAACTCCAAGTGCTTCAAAAATTCATTCTTGAAATCTAAGGTTTGGTTTTAGAGAGAGAAAGTGAAAATCTTCTACCGAGCCTTTTTAGAGTTAAATCTCTCACTTCTAACACTCAAAATCCTTGATTTGTTGCTGAAGATTTATGGGTTTGAAAGGTGTCAGAGTTAGCAAAAAATGAGTGCAAAAATGTGGTCTAGAGAGAAAATGAAGAAATTCCCATTTGAGGGCTTTTAAACCCAATTTAATTTGATCTGGTAACTTAGGATCGACTATGGGAGCTTGGTATTCGATCCTAGACTAGATTGTTTACCCTAAGTCCCATTTCTTGCCCTAAGATCGACTACAAGGGTTCTAAACTTGATCTTAGGCCGTTGCAATTATTTACACCTAAACCTTACTCCATAAATTAGATCTAATCGAATCCTTAGGTCCAAATTCGTAAAAATTGGTTCTTTTGAAACCTAAACTCATTCCAAATCTTCCCTACAACCTCCAATCATTCATATTTCACCTAAAATCAATATACAAATCCATCATGCACACCAACTCTCATTCATGCTCTATGTCACATAGCATATCAATTAACATGGCATAATTCGCATACATATCATACTCATCTTAGTGCCAAGCATATGCATAATATTATTTTGAGCCTTCACATCCTTATGTATCATATTGCTCTATGGACATAAGGATACCCTTAAGCTCTCAAACATCTACACCAAAGATTCAATTTAATTCATCAATTGGCTTGGTTCACTTTACATAGTTCATATAAAAAATCCGGGGTGTTACATTTTCTTAGTTACAATGATAAAAAAAATTATAAACATCTATTACGCATTTGATGATCCCACAATATTATTTTGAGGCTTACATCTTGATAGGGAAGTTGTTAGACATCAGAGTATCCTCTCTAGACTGAGTTAAACTTCAGTTGAAATAGTAGTGTTCAAGTCAAAACTCAATGGTAGTATGGATACAATAGACCACTACTATTTAAAGAGCCACTGTCTTCAGCTATGACACCCCATACGTTCTCAAAGTTTGTCATTCGTATTGGATAGTTGTTTCGTGTGTGCCCAGGTTGTTTGTAAATTGAACATGTTTTTTATCATTGTTGTCGTTAAGCCGCCAATTGAGTAGAAGTAGTGTCAGATTTGTCGATAGAGCTCTAAACGGCGTTGGGAAATTTTGTCTATTATGATTGTAGCGTTTGCATTATGAACATCTACATCGTCAAATGCTTTCCCCAACTGATAAAATCGTTTTCCTCCTAAGTCTACCCGATTGAACTCGCCTGGTTGGTGGCGAAACAACAATTTGTTGAATATCAGGGGGTATTTCCCACTCACTAAGATGCCCAACCGGGCAAATGGGAACAACATAAACCTCCACCCAAGATCGAGTCCTGTAATAGTCAGAATTCAATAGCTGCAAATTTACACTTATTGTGAAGACAATGAAATCACAGTTGAGGAACTATTAAAAATTTCAATTCATTACGAAGCAAATAAGAAAACATGGATATTCATACCTTATTGCCACCACAGCATGTGTGCAAATGAGTAGATTGGTTTGGAACTCACCACATGAACACGTCTTGGTGGACAAGTTGATGACTTTGTCCTTAGTCCCGCTTATAACTTGGAACTCCACTCAATCGATTGCTTGTGTAGAAAAGTGACATGCTTTATTGAATCGTGTGTTCAACAGATCGGTAGCCCAAGGGCCAAGAGGCAAGGTCAAATTCAAGGCCTCTTTGTGCTGATCATGGAACCAACACTGGAACATGCCTCTGATGCACTCGATCAAGACAATTATTGGCATTGTTCTTGCCTGCCTCATACACAAGTTAATATACTCCGCAATGTTAGATGCCATGAGTTCATAGAGCCTTACTTATGAGTTCCTAGAGCCTTACTTATGACCGTGCACGTGCCCATCTCTTAAGGTGTAATATCAAAAGATGGTCGTAAGCATCCTTGCAAAATGTTTCAACTAATTCATATGTCTATTGAAATCAACAAACCTGTAACAATTGGCCGCGAGGGTGAAAATCGAGGCAACATCTTCATGCTTGAACTTGTTTTTAACATTTTTTCTCAAGTAGTAATTGCATAGACCACGGTGCATGTCGTGGTACACTTTCTCAACTACATTCTTAATGCCAAGATGCTTATTAAAAATGAACATTGCATTTTTAGGACAACCAATCGCACGATGTAAATAGGTAAGAAACTAAGACCATGACACTTCGTTTCCCACGTGGCTAATGCCAAATGCAACTAGATATATCTACTCATTCACGTTTTTGTAGATAGCAATAAACATAATACCCTTAAATCTACCTTTCAGATGTGTGGCATCAATAGCAACTACAAGTTGCATTACAGCCCTAAACCCCTGGATACATGTCTCTTACGCCCATAAAAAATATTTGAATCGTTGTTCCCTATCCATAGCCATAGTTATGATAGTACCGAGATTTTCATGTTCCAACATATAGAAATACTAAGGTAAGAGTTGGAATGACTCCTTTAGGGGATCGAAAACAAGACTCTCTACATACTCATTCGCTTACCAAGCCTTACCATACAAGCATTGCAATCCCCACTTGCAATTCATTTCTTCCATTATTTCCTTAGGTCTCGATGGTGTTGCATTATTTCCTTACAACTTGGGGGACATAAGCTCACCAATTAACCTCGTGCTCGCTATTCGGTACCCACCTTGCAAACCATCAACAGTACACATGTGTACCTTGTGAAACATGAGAACTTGACAATAATCTCCTTCAAGTAACTTTGTTCCACACATAGCGAACTTGCATGCCTTGTCCTTACAAACAACCTCAAAACGAGCGTGACGTGATTTTTTTAACTCTAATCTTGAAATGCCATTTTAGTGCCAACAAGCTCAAAGCTTGTTTCAATTCGACCTTTGATGGAAACACTTTTTCACGATATAAATGGTCATCACTTGATCTGGACTCCTCAGTGACAACTGCTTGGAAGGATATCATATCTACCCCCGAAATAATCTTTTGACAAGATACCCTTACATTTACCCTATCTTGATTCATTATCATTAAGCGAACGAATCCCGTTGTCACCAACGATTGGGTTATCGTAAACAGGGCTATCGCATTCAACATCTTATAAAAAAATAGTTGTGTTATGGTCATTGCACTGAACATCTTCTAACACAATAGTTGTGGCATGTTCTATACTGACATCTGCATGGTTGCAATCCGGAATGTCATTGTCCTCACCCTTGTCGTCCTTTAAACAGTCATCATGTATACCAATGTAATCATCTTCACAATCATTGTCCATCTCATTATTCCAATCAATAATGTTGTCCTCTTCACAATCATCGTCCATCTAATCAGATGCAACGACCACCACAGTGTCGTTTGTGAATGGCAATGGACCTACTGCATTCTTGTGAGATAGTTGCATTTGTTGCCAAGAACGAAGTATTTCGTTCGATGCACATTCTGATCGAAATTGTGCAGACAGCATTTAAAAACACCTCAAGTGTGTGTCGGGCTATTCAAACTTATGTGCATTCGTCAATGGTGATTGCATGGTGTGGTATGTCTGAAGCATTATACTTTTGTTGTAGATGATTACTATGTTGGACACCTTGTTCATGTAGCATAACATTTGCATTTCATTCCTTAACTGTCACAAACACTACAACTACCCTCTCGTCTCACAAAATACTTGCTACATCTTCATCGTCCTTTATAACTATGCATGAAACCCCTGCGGCATGCTGAGTAATGCATGTAGCTCGATTTCGTGATTTTGTGAGTTTACCCTAACAACAGTTTCAACCAGCTTCATTAGACCTGAAAATGACAAATCACTCCCAACACCCTTCACTCGTGTCTCACAACCTTGTAAGTGTCATTGACCCAATGACCACCGTATGTAATCATAAGCTTCACATTTGGCAGGCTGTTAAAATTTAACAAAAAATAAGTGTTACAATCAATCAATTTATCAAAAAATGCCACGCAATGCATAAAAACCAATCACATAATACCTTAAAGTCAATCTAGTAATGATTAATATCAAGTCACACAATGCCTAAAATCATATATGCATTGCACAACTCACGCAATGCCTAAAAGCCAGTCTAGCAATACCTAATAATAAGTCACGAAATGCCTAATATCCACTTACGTAATGCCAAAAACTAGTCACGCAAAGCTTACATCATGCAATGAATAACAACCAGTCACACATTGCCTAATATCCATTCACACAATGCCTAATATCCAGTCACGAAATGCCTACAAAATAATATAATATTCCAACTATTGTCATCATATCTTTGATTCTCTTATATAAATAGAAAATTACGAAATTATGGCAAGTAAACTAGTTATTGAGTGTAAAAGAAATTAATGGCAGTTACTATTTACGTAAAATATAATAAAACAAGAGTTTTATTCATAAAGCTGAAACTAAGCAGATGATACATCATAAGAACCATGTATTATGTGCCTTCTATGGTTCATTTCTTCTTAATCTCATCAACTATTTCATAAATTTTAGCCAAAATCTTTTTGTTCAAAATTTTTGTCTTTAAAACTTTTGTCCTAACCAGCACTTTATTGATCAAAACACGCAAGTCCTTTTCCATGTTCTTAGTGACATCTATCAATTCTCCCATATCTGTTGCAACATATTCAGAGATATCTTCCTTTTCAGAAGCATCACCCTTCCCGGTTTCCCTTTTACAACATTTAAAAGAAGCCATGATAAGTTTGAGATTTTGTAACTTTGATTCATATGATTTTGACTGAAATGGAAAAAGGTTACATCTATTTATAGGCATGAATGATGACTCTTGGAAAGGATGCTTAATGGTTTTCGGCTTATTTTCTAATGAATATGATTAGTCCGTAAATCGATGCAATAAGTGTTTTAAAGAGAATTTAAGAGTTCTGTGTTCGATGGTCTTCTACACAAACATAAGTGGAATTAAGGGGGTTGAATTGGTTATTAAGCATTCCTAGTTCTCTTCTAATTTTTCAAAATTGGTTATTAAGGGGGCTGAATTAGTAGATATTCAGCTTCAATAATAGGTAGATAAAGCAACGCAATGACTAAAAACCAACCACACAATGCTTACAAACTAGTCAAGCAATGCACAAGTCACGCAATTCCTAAAAGCCACTTTTTGCAATGCCTCATATCTGGTTACACATTGCTTAATATTCAGTCACTTAATGCCAAATAAACAGGTCATGCAATTCCTAAAAGCCAGTCAAGTAATGCTTAAGTCACGCAACACATAACAACCAGTCATACAATGCCTAATATCCAGTCACACAATACCTAATATCCAGTGAAGCAATGCCTAAAAAATTTTCACGAAATGCCTAATAACTAATTCATTTCGCTACTTGCAATCAGGTTTAATCTACCAAAGAATATAAACAAACAAATAAACCCAAAAGCCCAAAACACATACCTTCATGTCATCTCTGCTCTTTGGGATAGTGAGAGAAAGTTGAATGGCGAGATAGACCTCAATGGCATTAGAAAGCTAGACAGCGAGATAAAGAAATCATGATTTAATTTTAAAATTTTTATATAAATGGCAGGATAAAGAAAACCAAGACCATTTAATTTGGACGAAATGGTTTAAAGGGCATTGTAGTCAAGTCATGCTAAAAATTGGTTACAAATAGTTAAAATTATAATGAGGTCATTTTTTAATTGGGTTTATGAATAGGGATATTTCTCACAATTTTTTTTACTTTTTATATATATTTAAGAGTTCTTTTTTTAAATGGGCCCCATGCATAAGGTGTTTTTGACAATAACCTTTTTATAATTTTAACTATTTTTAGCTAAAAGAATTAAAATTTGGACAAAATTACCCTTAATGAAATCGACCTATTTATTTAGCTCCGCGCCTCAACCCAAAACTTATTAACCGATCAAGTATGTTTAAGTCTACGCCTCAAACCAATTCATATTCTTTGAGCTTTCCTCGTCAGACTATTCATCTCTAGAGTATTCCTTACCAGAAAGAAAAACGTTTAAGCATTTTGGACATTTTGGAGTAGTTTTTGATACACGAAGAAAACCTATGAATGTTTTGAGCATTTTTAAGCATTTTGAAGTGATTTTTTATATATGAAGAAAAACTTTTGAACATTTTAAGCATTCTTTGTCAAATAGGTATATTTGTTAATTATGTTGTTAAATGGAATATGGTATATTGTTTGAAGTTGTTGATCTTGTTAAATAGAATTTAGCAGTTTTGGTGATTTTTTGAGAATTACGTTACTAGTTTTTAGGCATTGCGTGACTGACTTTGAACATTGCGTGACTGACTTTGGGCATTGAGTGACTAGTTTTTGATAAGGCATTGCGTGACTAGTTGATAGGCATTGCGTGACTAGTTAGTAAGGCATTGCATGACTAGTTAGTAAGGCATTGTGTGACTAATTAGTAAGACATTGTGTGACTTAGGCATTACTTAAAAATCAGTCACGCAATGCCTAAAAACTAGTCACACAATGCTTATAACTAATCACGTAATGTCTAAAAATCAGTCACGCAGTGATTAAGTCACATAATACCTAAAACAAATACTTTTTTTTTTGCTAAGCCATGAAATTGTGCATTTTATAAAAGATAGGTTATAAAACTCCATAACCCTCCAAAGCAAGACAAAATAAATCCCTATCGGGAGGGCCTTGCTCACTCCCCTTATGCAAAAACAAAATATACTCCCTTTACAAAATATTCCTTGAAAAATTTCAATTCAAAATCCCATAAAAAAAATCAAAATCCCCAACAAGCATGCTTAACAATCATCCCAATCCTAGACACAATAAAACCGTGAACCATTATAACAACTCATTAAACATACTTTAGCTTTTTCTTCTCCCTGAGCCCATCATCTTAACCAATCTGATCCAACTCATCAACACAAGCATCTCCATCGCAGCACACGTTTCGAAGCAAGTCATCACCAGAAAGCATCCAATTACCAAATTCATCATCCTGCCTACAATCACCATAGAAGAACAAAATCGTTATTCATCGTCCTTGAAAACCCCAAGATCCGTCATCTAAAAAAATAAAACAAAATAAAAAAGAGCTTGATGTCATCTCTAAATGGCGAGATAGACAGTATTTGATCAGAGAGAGAAATCGAGATTTAATTTTAAAATTTTTGTTTGGATGGTAGGATAGAGAAAATTGAAATCATTTAATTTGTCTGAAATTGTTTAAAAAGTATTATTGTCAAGTCATGCCAAAAATTGACTAAAATAGTTAAAATTATAAAAAATGATATTTTTGAATTGAGCTTATGATGAAGGTTATTACTCACAATTCCTCTATATTTAAGCCTTATCGATTGTAAGAAAATGGATATAAAATGGATATACGAGAGGATGCTAATTGCTAGGGGTGGTCATCAGCAACGGCAATTTATTTGTATTAAATAGATCTCGAATATCTAGTCAGGCACGAATAATAACGCCATGAAATTGATGAACAAGTTTTCCTTGCTCATTTTCTGGAAAAATTTTCCCTCTGGCAAGGTATATAAAGATGAAGAAGCTTTCCTGTTTTCAGAAGAAGATGCAACATATCGTTGCATCCTCATGCTTTAAATTAGCAGGTCTTAGCAAAGTGGCTTGCCATAGAGTGAACCCATTATGGATTCATATTGGTTATTGTTTTTCCCTTTCTTTGGTTGGATTTTGGGTTCTCAAGGTTTTGAAACCGAGAAACGATTCTTCTAAACCTAGGAATTTGGATCTGCTTTTTACCTCTGTGTCTGCAGCCACAGTTTCCAGCATGTCCACTGTTGAAATGGAGATTTTTTCCAATCCCCAACTTATTGTAATGACCATTGTGATGTTCGTCGGTGGGGAGGTCTTTACTTCTGTGGCTGGACATTTCATGAGCAACTCTAAGCCAAAGCAACGCAGAGCTGGAGAAAATGTTGCTTCCCTTCGTAGTGATAGTTCCTTCAAGCCGGAAAATATTGTTATTAGCGGAATCGAGTCGAGAGTGATAATGAACCCAAAGCCAGGAAATCGACAAGCAGAAGAACAGACTCATAACCAAGGTGAGGCGTTTGATGGTGAACATTTGATGATTTACCATTCAATCAAGTTTCCGACCTTCGTTGTTTTGGGCTATCTTTTAGTAGTTCATCTGTCTGGAGTTGCTCTAGTTGCTCTTTATCTATCCCTTGTTTTCAAGTGCAAAAGATATACTAAAGAGAAAGGGACTGAATCTATTCACATTCTCACTTTTCACCACTGTTTCAACTTTTTCTAATTGCGGCTTTGTTCCTACAAACGAAAACATGCTAGTCTTCGCCAAAAACTCAGGCCTCCTCCTTACACTTATCCCTCAGGTTCTTCAAGGAAACACTCTATTTCCTGCATGCTTACGATTTTCAATATGGGTTCTTGGAAAAGTCGTTAGAAAAGTGGAATATTCCAATTATTTGCTGAAGAACACAAGGGCAATTGGATATCATCACTTGCTTCCGAACCGGCGTTCATGTTATTTGGTTTTCACTGTTTTTGGGTTCATAGCGGCTCAGCTCATATTCTTCTGTGCCTGGAATGGAATTCAGAGGCCTTGATTGGATTGGATCCTTACGAGAAAATAATTGGCCTATTCTTTCAAAGCGTCAACACAAGGCATACAGGTGAAACCATTGTCGACCTCTCAACGATCTCTGCAGCCATACTGGTTATACTCATCGTCATGATGTCAGTCTCTGTCTCTCTCTCTCTCTCTCTGATTTCACATGGCACAGGCTTGTTAGTTTTTCTTATATTCTTTCTCCTCCTCCCTGATTTCAACATTCTTTTTGCTTCTAGTTATTTTTGTTTTTTGACAATGAAATACAAAATTTTACAAAATTATAGGACAAACTAATGACTCACATTAAATTACAAAGAATTTATAGTCTTGTGATTAGATAATATTTAACTAGCATCGCTGCTTCACTCTCAAGTGAAGCTTCTGAGCTGAGGTAGAACTTAGCTAAAGTTTTTTAGTCAAGTTGTTGAGGTTCTTTAAAAAACGATCAAAAAATAAATTTAAAAATTCAAATTATCGGATTAATAAAATTTGATGAGAAGATCAATAATATGTAAAAAAATTAATTAAAATAATATTTGTAAATAAATTTTTATTAATATTTATTGAACCGTCAAAATTTTGCTAGAATTTTTAATAAAATGCTTATTTTAAAAAAGTATCAAAACAATTGCTTTGACTTTTGTATACTATTTAATTTTCATTTGATCATTTTTAAAGAAAAATTTTATGAACTTGATCTAAAAACCTTTACCTAAATTCTGTCTTTCAGGTGCGTGCTTTACTTAGGTAACCAACCCAAAACTTCTATTACATTAATCTTGAATTCTTGATTTGCCGCAACTGGCTTGCTTGAGCTATATGATTTTATCTGTTAACACATTCGACATAAAATAACTTTCTTTTCTCTTCATTAATGTATAGAATGTGTTATTTAAAAATATATACTAAAAGAATCAAATTGCATGATTAAAATTTTCATAAATGATACAAAATATTTTAAATATCAGTATATCCTAAATTGGCATCTCACTATAAAACCAATTAATTCACATTTGAAAAATGTTCATTAGACCAAAATCTGAAGACCGAAAAGGTCAGTCCTCAGACCCAATGACATTACTCGAAAATTCATACAACTTCAAATTAGACAATTTTCTTTATATCCCTTGGCCTGATTTCATATCAATTTTTGTTATACCCATTTAGCATTATTCTTTACATTTTAAAATCCATTGCCTACACAATTAGTCTTTTCTTTCCCTTCAATTTTTTCCCCACATGTTTCCATTGGACCATTCTTCCCCCTACAAATTAACCCTTACAAGCCCTTAATCTATTTAATTTCCATAGCCACTCATTTGACTGTAGAGGTGCCAAAGATAATTAATTTATTTAATTTCCATAGCCAGTCATTTGACTGTAGAGGTGCCAAAGATAATTAATTTTCATACTATCCCAAAGTCAAAATTTTAAAATGTCATTTCATCTGTGGAGGTGTCACAATGATATTCATAAACACAATTCTGAAGTTGTAACTTAGCGTGTACGAGTGCTCGCATAGACAGAGGAAAACTATAGAAGACTTTTAATATAACATTTAATTAACTATTAATAGTATTTACAGTACTTTAGCATTACATAGACCATTTACAATAAATTTTGAAAAGAAAAATTATCAAGTTCAAAATTCTTCAATTTTCTTAATTAACAGTAAATATGCGACTATCAAACTATTAATTAGCTAATTCATGATATCTAGCACTTATCGTCATCACCGATAACTGCGTACTTTACATTACAATAAAATTGACATAAGACTGTGTATTTTTAAAATGTGTTACATTTTATATGTTTTATAATAATTTGTAAATTTGATTATATTATACAAAATTTTAGTATGTTATGAATAAAAAGTAATTATAGATATTGCATACACTAGCAAAGATTGTACTTTTAATATTACTACTAAATGTGAAAAAAAATTAATTAAAAATTTAAATAATTACACTTTTTAAGACTTCATTACATAAAAAGAAATGTTACCTAAAACTTTATAAGTCCAAATTTATTATAGTATTGTCCTCTATTCTATTACTTTTGCAATAAAGAAATCTCTACTTTCAAAATAACTATTTTTTACTTAAAGTTATCTTATGCAAAATGTGATAGTAAAAAATTATAATATGCTTAAGATAGATACATGTCTTAAATAGTCACATATTGTAAAAATGTATATATTCATAAACACTTTATGACCAAATATAATGGAAGTATCATTATTTATAGTAAATCCAAAGACATCACTAAGGGTGTGTTCCAAACAAATTATGAACTAAGCACAAAACAATATCAAATCCTTCCATTATCAAAATACATCTAAAGACTTCAGAATACTCATGTCAAAATATGTTTCTTGAAATTGACAAAACACGTTCTCTTAGTTAGAGGATTAGCTATTACGTCATCATTTCTAATACATTTTACTTAAATGTCACCATTTTATACAAGTTCTTTAACTGTCAAATATTTTATCTCCATATGCTCAGCTCCTGTGATACCTTATATCGTTGTTAGTAAACAAAACCATTACAATGTTGTCATAGTACAATTGTATGGGTCTAGTAATGGAGTCAACCACCAACAATTCTTTAATGATATTTATTAACAAGAAAGCTTGTGTAGATGCTCTATAGCATGCTACAGATTCTGCTTGCATAATGAATGAGGTCATAAGTGTTTCTTTATACTTTCCTTTCCACCACCTGTCAACTTAAAAAAGACTTCTTATAATTTCAACAATGGCTAAGTTAGAATCTGTATAACTTTTCATCTTAAGGCCTTAAACATTTTCATAAACTAGCATATAATCCTTAGTCCTATTCAAATTTCTCATTACCTTCTTTGCAACTTCTTAATGATCTTTATTAGGATAACAACTATCTTCCCAAAAGACCCATTACATAAGCAATGTCAAGCCCCATGCACAAATAAGTATACATCAAGCTCCTTATTGTAGTAGCATATGACATTGCTTTCATAGATACCCTCTTAAAATAATTTTAAGGCATTGTGTCAAGTTCAATTTATCACCTTTAATAACTAGCACACTCCACCTTTGCACATTACTAAAAAATTAGGTTTTATTGATGGAAAATTTCGTCAATGAAGGTGTGCATTCCGTTGGTAATCTTAATTATCAATGGAAAAATCCATCGATCATCAGTCCAAAATACCCTCTTTGGTAAAAGTTTTCTGTAGTTATTTAAAAATTCTATCTGTAACCTCACTGACTAAATTTTTTAATCGGTATTTTCGTCAATAAAGAATCCGATCTGTCGGCTAAAAAATTCATCGGTGATGTAAGAAATTCATCGAAAAATTTCGTCAATAAAGTCACCGACTAAAAGTTTACTATTCGTAAATCCATTAGTAGTTTACCGACGAATAAGGCGATCGACAAAGCCATAGGTAGTTTACCGACGAATTCACCTACGGAATTCTCAACGAATTAGCAACTAAATTTGTTTTATATTTTGTCGGTAATGTGTATTATTCCGTTGGTGAGGAAGCAAATTCCATCGGTAACAACAAAAAGATACGTCGATATTAAAAGAATTTTGTCGATAATAATTAACTTCTTATAATTTTTTTCGTGTTTCCTACATTTAATAATAATATTAATATATTAAAAGTAATAATTTTGTTTGGAAAATTAATTACTCTAAATGAATTATATAACAAGAAAAACATACCAAATATTTTGAAAATTAAAAAAGAAATGTTAACCCAAAATCAATGCAAAACGTTAATAGAAGGAATCGATAGTACAATGAAAAGGAATTACAGGTGTCCATCAGTCATATCATTAGGAAGGGGAGATTGCTATTATGACATAGGATGCAACTATTGGGATGATGAAGACTCACCAGTTGGATCTGGAAACCTCTTACGGATAACTTTCATGATGGACTTAATATCATGCACGTCAATCTTCAACTCCTTCACATCGTTCTTCATTTGTTGCTAGCCCTCAGGTTCAAATGCTGAAACACATGCAGTAGTAGCAAAAGGCATCAAACCACCGACTGACTTAGATGTCGCAACTAGAGCAAATAGTGTAACAGGTGGCATCTTGGTGTTAAACTTGTAAACGTGGTCTGAGTGGTTTGGACCCTCTAATTGCCTCAGATCATGCTACTGGATCAAACTTTGGCTGGGATGATAGATCATCATCGTACTTCTATAATATAGCAGATGTATATGATTCTTACAAATAGAATGGGAAATGACATTATCTATTAATGAAATTGTTAAGTAACTTATACACATATCAATAATATAATGAAAATAAACTAACTCATTTTTATTACATACACTAACAGTCTTCAACTTGTTGTCCACAAACTCTCTGGTACCTTTTGTCGCTTGTGACTGCGCTCGAAAATCTCAGAGAATGTTACCGATCTTTGCAACATCTCGGACTGAAATCACAATAAGAAAAAAAATGCATCATCACCAATATGCAAGTTTGTGCAATCTTCAACAACATAATGACTACATGTTTTAAAATCGTAAAACAATGACAACTCATAATGCACTCAAAAGAAAAACAAACGCATCATCAAAATATATGCATGGCTTCACTTTGCAAGCGTCGACAACACAACAACAACAACAACAACAAAATGCTCACATTATTGACTTTACAAGTTAAGAGCACGTACCATTTTCTTCTGATGTAAAGCAAAAGGTAAAAAACCCTCTATGTGTTTTGCTATGCTACCGTCCTTCTTTGTCTGACGATTTTGCTAGGCCTTCGCAGATCGACACTGTCATGACCCGGAACCATCCTTGAGTCCGTGACAACCATCGCGATGTCCCGATAGGCACTTATCCCCCGAATACCATATGAGACCTCGCAAGGCTTTCGTATCAGTTTCTTATCTCCCATGTGGTTAATCGTCGCCAAATGTTGTATTTTAGAGACTTTTAAGCCTTTTTTCTATTTAAAATAGTGAAAAAATAAATTTCACTTAATAGGGGCATTTTGATCATTTTTCATCAAAAATTTCAAATTCGACCAAAATGTAGTACTTAAGCGAGAAATGCATATTTCGAAATCAAAATTAAATTTGAATGTCTAAAACGTGATTTAAAATGGAATTATAACCAGTTAAATAAAATAAAAATATTCGACAAAATATTCTGTTTTCTTACAAATTAATATTTATAGAGTATTCTGAAAATGATTTTTATTAGCGTAAAAGTTAAATATATTTATACAAACTATAATACGGAAAAACAAAGTATGAAATTTAATTTACAATGCTACGTGGGCCCACAAATGAACAAAAGTAGTAAAGACAGTAAACTTACAGTTTTTGATGTAGTATGGCCAACTATAATTCTCGACAATGTCTGCTATCTACAGGCTAACCCGACCTGAAATGATGGGATAAAAAAAAAGGGTGAGATTATAAAATCTCAGTGAGTAAACAAACACCATCTAAATAATCTAAAGGCGAGTAAAGGGAGACAATTAAAAACCATTCATTTCAGCAAATTTTTCACAACACAAATATTCATTTCAACCAAATAATCAATATGGCTCGTGAATTTCTCAAAACTTGGCTCATGCCAAATCCTGTACTCGGAGACACCTGGACCAGGGGCATCCAATAGAATCCGCCAAGGCTGTGAAAAATTTTATATAACCATAAAACTTGTTTTTATTTTGAAAAAAAAAAAGGCAGCCGTTCCTTGGCGTTGACTGATTCTCACTTCACGTGGTGGTTAACGTGAAGTGCACTCAAAAAGCCCACCTCAGGAGATACCTTACGCGCCTCTACGACCGAGGTGAGAATATAAAGGA
>NC_030854.1:27009290-27052205 GCF_000208745.1 Theobroma cacao
ACCATGGGGTGGAAGATGGGCTGGTTTTTGTGCCTTTTAAAAAGGAAAAATAATAAATTAATAAAGGCATGACACGTGACATCATGTCATTGGCCCTTTTTTTTAAATTTTGACTTTTCATTTTAATTTTCCACCACACCTTTATTCCATCTTTATCCATTCCCACCATAATTAAATTCCACAAATTTGACAAGTGTTGGTGGTGAAAAATTACCATTTTGCCCCTGATATAGCAAAATTACCATTTTACCCTTATACTCCAGAAATACCGAGAATTGAAAATTTCTCACTACTCAAACTCCAATTATGTTCTAAATAATCTAAATAATTAATCTTGATCAAAATTTCCCGTGTTGTCCTTAAATGACAAAATAACCTTTTTGTCCCTAATCGGTCAATTCTCCTGATTGACTCTAAACTGGACCTCAAACTTTGAATCACTGTTTTGAGAAATCCCTAGACTATGAAATTTGAAATTTCATCTTAAAATTTCTATTTTAATTAGTTCGAGGTATAAATTAACTTAGTTGTACTTTTAAGTATAATACCGACTTTTACCTATTTTACTGAGATATTTTAGTACACAGGCATGGTGTCAACTATATGTATGACTTGACAGATAATTTAGGGTTAGGCTTGACAAACACTCCCACTCAAGCTATGGCAACATCTCCTTCATTAGATGCATTACACGATCAAAGTATGTCTCAATCATGTTAAAACTCTGACTTCACATTCAATAATTGGGACATAGTTGATAATTTTGTGTGCTTGGTGCATCCGGACCATAAAGCTGAATCAGCATCATTTAGCAACGAAACGAACATTGCAGCGCTCAAATTTGGATCTTTATGAATATCCCCTTTATTTTCATTCCAAACACTGGATTGAAAATTTGGATGTAAAGCGTCCATAACCATTTTAGCATATAATTTTCTACTCTAGCACCATACACTACTTCTTGAACATGATCATGAACAAAATGTCCTGATGATTGTCTGACATGGAATGATTCACCATACGAATCCTATATTGTATATGCACCAATAAAACCTTGACAAACTATATGCTCCTGAACCTTATCAACAGTTAAGAACTTGCTATTCATGCACCGAGAGCAAGAGCATCTAATCTTATTCCCACTTACATATCTAGGTTGATGAAAGGCAATTGAAATAAACTCTTCAACGCCATTCACAAATTCTGTCCTAAGAAATCCACTTGAATCCACTTAGGAATACATCCAACTCCGATCTTGTTCCATTCTGAAAAATGTAATGGACATATGATGTCATTCGTTATGAGATAATAAAAAAATTAATTATTAATTAATTGCTAGAATTATTAATCTAATCAAAAGAATTTAGTCACATTCATTATATATATATATATATATGTACACATACATACATACACACAAACACACACATATATGTAATTTTTGTTACTGTAAATCAATATTATGGATATATATTTTATTTATAATTTAGTCACAAATGGGTCCTTCCACAAATGCTCAATTATCATTATATATATAACATTACATATATATTTTATTTATAATTTTTGTTATTGTATATCAATAAAAATTATGTACATATGGTGCATCAAATTTATCAATATTATTTTTTTTGAAAAGTTTAAAATTTATGATTATATATATTTTTTAACCTTATATATATGATCCATGTTCTTCTAAATCATTAAAAATTATGCATATATAGTACATCAAATTTTTTATTAATATTTTTTTCCATAAATAATTGTTGTTCTTGTATAACAATAAAAAATTTTGTATATATAGTACATTAAGTTTATCATCATTACTTTTTTTTTTTTGTAAAGTGCCAAATTTATCATTATATAGGTTATATACATATATATAGGTTATATACATATATATACATATATAATTTTTGTTATTGTAACTCATTTTAAATTATACATAAATAGTACATCAAATTTATCATTATATACATACTATTACATTTGTTTATAATTTTTTTTATTGTACATCAATAAAAATTTTATATATATAGTACATCAAATTTATCNACAACCCTTATAGTTAATTAAATTAATTCATAAAACTATAATTTTTAATTAACTTGTAATATCTTTTTAATATATATACTTTATATATTGTGTTAATTTATAAGGAATATAATTACTATTATATATATATTTTAAATATAAACATATTTACTTTCTATTTTCTATTAACATCACAAAAATTATAACTTATAAAATTATTAATTATAATATATATCCCTAAAAAGAAATTGTGAGATTAGAATAGTTTTGGAACTTAATTTTTTTTTTAATTTCATGTAATTAAGAACAAACTCATGTAATAAATTAAATTAATTCATGAAACTATGATTATTAATTAACTTGTAATGTCTTTTAATATATATATATATATATATATATATATACTCTATATAATAATAATAATATATATATATATATATATATATATATATATATATATATCACCTTCATCTCTATTATGAAAGCAAGTACTATCAACCATATATAACTCCAAAAATTTAGTTGTTTCTACCTTAACAATTTTACCACCTCTACTTGAGCAATAAAATTCATAGTCTTAAGAATGGTCTAGGTTCTGAGTAAAATAGCATTGAGTAGAACGATATCGTATTTTAGTTTCAGTGGATCATAAAGGCGCACTTCTAAATAACATCCTTAAACATGTATCTGATTAAGACTAGGTTTTCATCAAGTCCAAAGCTTAAATGGGATTTTAGGTATAGATTTGGTAAGGCTTCTATTTAAGATATACATATCTATTTTAATTGCTTCCCCTTAAAAAAATTTTGGTAAATGAGCCACACTTATCATACTCTTCATTATATCCTTTAGGATGAGATTCTGTTTTTCAACCACATCATTTTGTTTAAGACTACCAAGCATAGTGTATTGAGCACTATTACTTAGCTTTCTAAATATTTGACAAGCAAATCCTTTTGTTGTCCTATTGTATCATGTCTACCATAATATTCACCACCCTTATTAGACTTGACAATTTTAATGATTTTTCTTAATTGTTTCTCAACTTTAGTTCTAAAGATCTTTAAATTATCAAGAGTTTCAAACCTTTCTTTAATTAAGAACATATAACCATGATGAGAAAAATCACCAATAAATACCACAAAATATCTACTATTGAAGATAGTAAGGGTAATGATCTACTTATGGCAGTGTAAATGAGTTCTAATAAATTGAAACTACTATTTGATCTATTTCCCTTTATCTTGATCATCTTACCCTATAACAATCAACACATGCCTCTAAGTCATTGGAAATAAGAGTAGGTATGATGTTATCCTTTATCTTGACCTTTTTACCCTTTCCTTGGAGATGTAGCTATGCCACATGGAAGATGATTTCTTATGTATGTCTTTTTACAACTCTTTTAACATAATATCATAAGACAAATATTAATAGGATTTAAACATACTTGTGTAATCCATAAGTCAAAAAAGCACAAGCTAATATCCTTTGAATCATTAATCATCTTAATAATGGATTACTTATTTCAAAACTTAATCAGCAATGTCTATTTAAGAAACTAAAACTAAATTTAAGCAAACTGTTCCTACAAACTCAACTTCCACTTCTATTTTTGTTGCCAGTAGTGACTCTAGACTTATCCTTATTTGGCTTCTTCTTACTTATGAATCTATTCACATTTGCGCTTCTGTAGCTATGTCTTATATTTGAGACAATCTTATTTGTTAAGTCCTTTTTTCTTGCAAACGAAACATTTATGTTCGTACTTAAAGACAACTTTAGGACCCTTACAGTGGCATATTGACCAAATTCTTTCCTTTTATCCTGAACTTTAAAGAAGCATTAGATTTAGTAGACCTTCTGAATGATGTAATTCCTAACTAATAAAGTCCTTTTAGAAAAGTGTCAATTTTAACATTTGATAACACCCTATACCATTATGCTATTACAGTTAAAAACTCATTTATTTTAGTGGTATCAAGAAACCCACTTAAAGGTGTATAAGGATTGACCTCTCAATAAAAAGCAAACAAAATTTAATGGATTTCTCTCATGCCTCAAAGGCTTTCTTTTCATTCTCAAAACTTTCAATCGCATATTAAACATGTTTATCTATATTCATAAATAGATTTATGTCTATATCTGAATGGCAAACTCCACATCATTTTCTTAATTCTTAAAGTTTGACCCAATCAAAATCTCAATGGTGGTCATATTATTATTGATAGAAAAGGTGATTGAAAATTTAAACATATGCAATTTAATAAATAGGATAATTTAAATACTCCAAAACCTTAAATGAGTAGAACCAAAGAGTCGAGGCACATCTCACCTTTAGACTAAATATATGACACATAATTGAGACATTTCACTTAAAAACGATCATCAAAATATAACACAACCTTTGTAGCTTACCATCTTTAGGTGAATACATTACTAGAGCTAGCCAATCTCCACACACATGTTAATGTATTTGTGCTACCCTCTAATTTTAATATTTAGGTGAATGACAGTACACCAAGATCAAAAACTTCCCTAAAATATTGGGAAGGATAATTTCACAACACTAGCCAATTAGCCACTTTAGTGACTACGAAGAACTAGCATAACAAAATTTTTCCTATAACGGGATATTGCTTTACATTACCCATACAAACTTTGTGGTGTGATTTATTTATTTAATTATATACTTAATGAGCATAGAACATTATACTCTAAAATCATAACTACTTATGTGACATAACCTGACGAGATATTCAGTCATTAAATCTCTACCCACCAAATATTACATTTAAGCTTTACGCAAGCATTTAAAAATTGAAAAAGTGAACCTTTACATTTAACCTTATGAGATAATTCCATAAAATAAATTTTTTGTATTAAAAAACCGTAAAATATCACTTAATAAAGTTTTAATATTCCTGAGAGTATATAAAATACATAAATATCTAGAAAGGGTTCCATTTGAAAGTTTGAACCATATATAAAAATAATGCGAGTGGTTAACAACTCCACTCCACCGAATATTTTTCTAGCTCTACCACTGATAGAAGACTAAGTTATTTGGACCCAGAATTAAATAATTGGACTTCATGGGTTATGTTTTCTAATCTTTCTTGATGGGAGTATTTCATAATCTTTCTGGATTTTTCTTCATTTCATTGCCTGTGGTAATGCTTTTATTCTCAATTGACCTTATTCCGCAGGTATCTTCCTCCTTATACATCCTTCCTATTTGTAAATGATGATACCGAGCAGTATCAACAAAAATTTGAGAGGAGAAAAAGAAGAGGAAACTTTGTTGAGAACCTAACATTATCACAACTTGCGTACCTTGCCATCTTTGTCATTCTTATTTGCATAACAGAGAGGAAAAGTATGAAGGAAGATCCCCTCAACTTCAGCGGCTTGAATATTATGTTAGAAGTGGTCAGGTAAATGTTAATTCTAGTATTAATTTGTCTTCCATTGTTTTGAGAGAATCAAAAATAATGATAAAGAATTTGAAAATAGAGTGATCTGAACAGTTCGAATAAGACATGAAAATTACGGATTTATCCATTGAAATGTCATTGTGTCGAGTGTTTAATATAAACAAGAGGGAGATCTAAACATGCAAAAATCATTTTTCTTTTGACCACAGGAAATTCTAGAGAACAAGATATAGGGTGCGAGATTTAAATTTTAACATATTGGCTTTAGAAATAGTGAGATTTGGATTTAAACTACTTTAGAAGTAATTTCAAATTGTAATTACAATAAATTAAGTTCAAAATAAAACGTTTACATTCATTTCCTACACCCACCCACCCCCCTTTTCCCCAAAAAACGAAAGAAAATGAAAATTAAACAGAGTTCTTTAATGCGATTTTTAGGAACATAAATTTGGGAAAATGGATTTGGATTTGATTTGTTATATAAATTTTAATGATAAAGATAAACACTAGTTAAGATTTAGGGTAAAATACACATAATCTTTTAACTTTTAGTCATAATTCCATGCAAATCAACTAGTTTTCAAAATAAACACTTCGTCTTAAAAGAATATATCCACAGGACACATAAGTTCAATCTTTAGTTAACTCGTTAACTTGATGACATATGAATAATGAAAAGATAATTTTACCCTTTATTTATTTTAAAAATTACAAAATTATAATTTTTCAAAAAAAAAAATTTACCCTACCTCCACTAGCCGGCCACTCCCAACCGTATGGGTGCTCTCCAGGGAGCATCGATCCGGTGCTCCCAAAGAGTACCGATTTGGTGGTTGGCCAAGGTAAGAAAACATCACCGGTCAACTTGAAAGAAAGAAAAGAGTAAAAAATGACAAAGAGTATTTGAGATATTTCACTTTTAAGTATTAACACCATTTACACATTTAAGGTTGAATCTTTATTTTAAAAACTAATAGATCCATGTGAAATTATGGTTAAAAGTTGAGGGAGTCTGTGTATTTTACCCTAAGATTAAATAGACATGTATTTGAGAGTATAAGTTGATGAATTTCAAAGCTATTCTTCCTTAAGGTCTTATAAATTCACCAATAGATAAAGATATAACAAGTTCATGGATTTGAAAATAATTTAGAAAATTAATTTCATGAGTTTTATCACATATATTATATTAAATTTAATTAAAATTTAAATCCCTACTTTCGAATTGAAGTTTTCAAAAAACAACTTCAGAAAAATTTGTAAAATTTCCAATTGAAAATTTAAATAAATAAAATTAAAATTAAAATATATTAAGACTTGTAAATTGATCATGGAACTTAAAGATTCTAAAATTCTTTCCTTACTATATATATATATGCATGTATGTATTTTTTTTTTTGAAAAGCGAGCTTTTATTCCTCCATCACCGGCTTATGCCATGACAAGTCTAAAGCCTGAATTGCAAAAGACTTTGATGACACAAAGACTCTGATGTGGGAAAGAGCTTTGTACAGTTCCAAAAATGTTTGTATGTATGTATGTATTATATTGTGAAAATAACGAAATAATCTCAAAAGTTGACTAAACTCTTACACAAAATCAATCGAATAAAGAAAGAAATCACCCACACTCACAACAATACAAGAAGTAGTTCAATCTTTGCACGACCTATGTTCGCAGACACAATGACAAAAAACAATTCACTAAAAAAAATTAAAAAATTTCAAGATGAATCTCAAACGCATAATACTTGTCCCACTAACTTCCAAAAGCATCTACTTCATACAGGGAAAAATCAAGTTATACAAGTGTAATTATTATTGAGATTTACATATTTTGAATTTTTTTCATACGATTTATATTTTTATTAACTTATCCAAACATTAAATATTTTATCTTCTAGATCATATAAAATTTAAAATTCATAAATTAAAACCATTTCAACCGTTATATATATATAATTTGCCTATGCAAATGGCTTTTGCAGCGCATATGGCAACGTGGGGCTCACAACAGGCTACAGTTGCAAGCGACAACTAAAACCAGACGCTAATTGCCGCGACAAATGGTATGGATTTGTGGGAAGACGGAGTGATGAAGGGAAAATCATTCTCATAGCAGTCATGTTCTTCGGAAGACTGAAAAAATTCAACATGGATGGAGGCAAGGCATGCAGATTTTAGTAATTAGAAATTTTGGCATCGAATGTTATATGACTATTTCTTTTGATCAGTGATTGAACAACTGTGTGAAAACTCAAGTATCCCGAGGTAATTTGGCAAATGCCTGGACATACTTCCAAATCCTAAACACAGAAATTCAATGGAATGTGGTATCTGCAACTTTCATTCGAAGGCAAAGGGTGTACTAAGGAATTAAACTCATTACAGCTTCAGCTTTTGTTGCCCACTGAAAGGATGAAACAATTTAAATCAATTTAGTAATGTCTTCACAGCATTTGTTCTTTCCAGGAACTATTGTGGAAAAATGTAAACCAATTTGTTTTTTTTTTTTTTTCTTTGCCAACATTTGTCTCCAATACACTAGATCAGGACGTGCAGGAAAAAGGAATAGCACTTTCATCACTCAGAAGTTGTTTGAAGCTGCTAGGCATCAGGGGATGGGTTTGCGAGCCAAGAAGAAATACATTGGCGTGAAGATCCCCTTCCTGCAGAAGCCAAATAATTCTATTGATCAATATCACATCCGCATTCAACTACTAACACACATAAATTGTAAAGTGCACATGGACACTAGCTGCTATTTCATGTATATAACATCACCAGAATAGGCTTTAAAACTGGGAATTTTCCAGGGTTTGAGGAGATATGGACTAAAAAGAAGAAGACTTTTTTAGAGAGTTCAAAGAGATGTTCTCCCACAAAAATGCTTCATAAAAACAAAGAAAGCACTTACCTTCCACCTTCAACAAGAGCATCTGCTGCTTTCTCTAGAAAATGCTGTACTCTTTGACTACCTTCTGGAGCAAGTCCCAAAAACTCCAATATTTTGACCTGCAGAAAGAAGAAAAAATCTCTCACTGATCTTTGCTTTGACTAAAGATGGAAAAGACACTATAATTAGATTCACATATCATCACACAGGTTTCCAAGTCTTACCATATTTCTAGTGACAAAACGTCCAAAAGCTGTAACTCGGAAGTTACTTGGTGAGAAATAATCTTTATCCAGGGGTAAGTGCCAAGGGAGAGGTGAGTCCACAGCAACATCTTTCTCACATATGACCTATAACCCAATGGCGAATTAAAACAGATATCATAAGATACAGAAACATTACTACTATAAATTCCAAGTCATTGTAGTAACAAGGTGTAACAACCATATAAAACCATGCAGCTAACCTCAAATCCAGCAAGTTTCAGAGCTTCTAGACACTGTCCCATTGATCTGATGTCAGGAAGTCCATTTCCCAGTTCAACTTCACCCTGCCATCACATTAGATTTAGTGTACCGAAGACATAAGGAAAATTCAGTTAGCAATAGAAGAAAAATTGCCTCATTTGACCTTAATTCTTTGATGCTCTTGGTTCATGGGATCAAATGAATTGGTAACGCACCATTCATAAGCAGCAAAGCACTGGCCAGGTTTCAACACTCTGTATATTTCTTTGTAGCAATTAAGCTATTTCCACCAAACAGAAAATTCAATAGAATGGGACTCAGTACAATTTGACATTCAAAAGTAAGTACGCCAAACTCAACTACTGAACATCTCTCTTGGAAAACCCAGTGAGTCTCTAAATGTCATACCAGATCGGGTGCATGACAAGTGGCTTCTATGGCAAATATTGCATCAAAAGTACTGTCAGAGAAAGGCATCCTCATGAAGTCAGCCTACAACATCGGAATCGAAAGTCACTCGGGGGTCTAAGTTCAACATCATTACACTGCAGATATAAATATCATATTGCAGCTGGAGTAGCAAAAGTGAAAACTGACGAGCAATTGCATCTTGTTAAATAAATTATGGCCAACCTTCACATAAGTGCAACTATTGTCAACTCCTCTGATGCGATTCAGTTCCTACAAAACAGTTAAACCTTTCAGACAAAGTCATACAGAATATTAGAACCACTAACTTTTAATTGTTGGATTAAGAAAAAAAAAGGAATAACAAAAACATAAAGAAATCTCCTGCTAAAGTATGATAGCTAGATAGATACATAAGGCATTTAATTTGTTATGTTCCCCAACAAACCAAGGTTGGTATACCTCTCCTCTTGATATTTGATATTCATTGTTGTTTAACCCTGTAAGCAATGTATCACTACAAAAGGTTATTAATATCAGAGCCGTGGATTAAAAAAATAGAGGGTTAAAAAATGAATATAAACTTTTCGCATACACAATTTTCCTACAAATTTTAGAATACAAAAGAAAACAGATGCCAGAAACTTTATATATTCCACAAACAGATGCCCTCGAGTGAAAAGTGTCCTACCTATCCCCCAAATACTTATGTCAATACAACAGGAAGTCAACGTGGTCAGCTCTTTTCAGTTTCCCTTTTGGGTTTCTCATAGAAAGAGAGTTGAACTGAAACTAATAGAATACATGGATTAGGCCTATATCAAATTAGTGACTTCAGTAAAATATGAAAACTAGTAGGTCATTAAAGTGAAATGTTTTCTGAGGTAGGATGAGTGGAAATTGAAGTGTGAGAGGCTGAGTGGTAATTGAAATGAAGGATCAGGAACTTGACTTAGAAAGTATTAAGGAGTTAAACTGTGAGGCACTTCTTACTTAACACTCTGGAGGCAAAGATAGACAATATAGAAACTGATGAAAACAAACTGCTATGGTTTCCTGTGCTTGTAGCATTTAGCAATCTCTGTTTTGGTACTTTAGCGTTCAGCAATTGACTTGGAACTTTGCCACTTCACTAGGCATATACAACTAAACAGAGAAAAGGATGTACTTTTTTATCACTAATTTTCTAAACGATAAACTTCTTATGTTCCAGAATGAGTGCCAAAATGCAAGTATTCACACTTCATCCCTATAATGTCACACATTGAACAAATATGACCTACTATGAGCAACACAAGATGAATGGAGAACTTTATGCATAGTACATAAAACATTCTAAATTTCTGCTGGTATTATTTGGCTGGTGCTACTGTTTCTGTCAGCTTTATTCCTGCCATGTGAATCAGTGGTTTCTCTGCCTATGATATTCAGGTCTTTCTAGAAATTCAGTTGTGCATTCAATTTGGCATGCTACTCTATTCTATCTGAAGCGATTTTTTTGGTATGATTTGTTGCAGTTACGCTTGGCTGTTGTTTTGAGCTGTCCAATCTTTAATGGACAACGACGAGATATCATGAAGGTCTCTCATCTTTTTCATATGCGCTCTTTGTTTTGGGTATGAGCCTGTGATAGTATGGAACCCATCTATAAGGCAAGCTCCTCACCACACTTGTGTTAATGTATCGTGGCAACCACACCTACAGCTAGAGTACTTTTTGTGCCAGTTGCGATGTTGGAGAATTACATTACTTTCTATGCTGTTTTCCAAGTGTATGTTTACTGCTTAGTCTTGTATGTTGATTTGGCATTGCCAACTCCCTATGTGACATTACTAGTCACTGTCTTTGCTAGCCAGTTGCTGGCATCTACACCATTTTGTACTCTATCTGCTTCATGCAGCTTATTACTGAAAATCTACTTTTGGCTGAGCAAAAAAAACAAAAGGGGGCAACACAAGATGGTAATTAATGTAACACAGCTGTAATGACTATGAGGTCTTATGTGCTCAAAACATACTGTTCACCAAGATAAATTATCGAATTCCAACATCATCTATGTAAAAGATATTCTCATTTTATGCCAACTAAGAACTGAAATAGTAGTTTACAATTCAATGCATATGGAAAAATGGGACCTTTCACAGCATGATACAAACTTTTAAGGCTTGTTTTCATATCGTGTTGGCAAACTGCCAGAAAAGGATTTAACTAATTTGCGTAAGTGCTTGCATCATACTGCTTAGTATGAAAATGTTAATGAACTGAAGAGTCACAATCACCTACCTAAATCTAGCAATTTCTCTTAGTGGCCCACCAATTCCACAGCCCACATCTAATACCTGAAACAAAACAGAATGGAAAAACATTTGTCCATCTTAGGCAAAAATCGAGATTAGTTTTATGAAAGAAACCTTCTGCCCTTTCTTCAAACCAAGTTGCAAAGCAAGAAAGTGTTCATGCCTCTTGATGCTCTCTCGAAGTGATTCCCCTTTCCATCTACAAATTTAAAACCAATACCATCCATTAATTATCACCAACACTGTAGTAAATTGCATACACTTCCAAAGGATGATCCAACCATTTGTACCAACAACTCCTTACCTTGGTGCAAAATGGAAAGATTCACCCCAACCATATTCATAAAAACTTGTCACAAGATCATAATAATTGTTAACCTGAAAGGCACAAGTCATTGGTCCTCGATAAAAGTAAATGTAATTCAACTTTCGAACATTTAGCAGCACTAAGATAATTAAAAAGGAAAACCAGAAAGAAAATGAAATTTTTTTTCAATTAAAAAAATAAAAACACAATTTTCTGCCTAAACATAAAAAATGACTGGACCCCAACAGCATCAGAAATGATGACATGGAATAAATGCAAACATCTCACTAACACAGATCCCATAAAAATAAATTACTAATCAAAAACTTGTTGAAGGAAAAGAAATTTAAGATTTTGATATAGGAACCATAATTAATAAATAGTGACTCCTAATCTCGAAAAATTATAAGATAGGCCCTTCCTATCATGTCAACCATTGACCAAACAAATCAAAATGTGATATGCAATTAAAACTTGCCGTGTGAGCATGTATGGGTCTCACTTTTCATTAATCTGATATGACAATATTAGTAGTCTCCTACTCTGTAAAATAATTTTGCAGGATTGCCTCAAGATGATTTAGGATCTCTAATCTCTTTCACAATCTGAGCATTTCAGGCATAGAATCACAGCTAAGACAGAATTATTTTCGATGATAGCTAATTAAACTTAAGTTTCACAGAGAACAGGGAAAAGATTGACCACATCTAAGAATCAACCTGTGTTCCTCAAATGATTAAAATGTGAGACACCAAAGAGAGCACTGCTATGGACAAACTTGTTCCAACAAGTAAAAAAGGAATGGAAATACAAATCAAATCTTGGTTACAAACAAGCAACATATATATCCCCCCATCCCCAAAATAATAATAATAATAATAATATAATCACAGGTTGGCTTTTTTTTTTCAAAACAGCAGTAAAAATGTAATCATGAAAAATACATCGTTTCCATGAAAATACACCTAGAGATTTCAGACTGCACTTTCATAACAGCAAAAATCAACTTAATATACAAAAGTGACAAATTACAATTGTCAGCAATTAAAGTGTCTTCTTGTTTGAAGTTAGTTGCAGCTTTAATATCCACTATAATCTACAACCTTTAGTACAAAAGTTGGATAAACCTCGTCTGAATCATGCTAATAAAAGATAACACAACAAATGGCAATTTTACATTACCATATCTGTGTAGTTAGCTTTCCTCTCTTCATCATCTCCTCCATGACAAACATGATACTTTTCATACCTAAAGTTCAAATTAAAGTTACTGTCATTAAAAACCAAAACTAAACAGTTAACCACAACCAATTGTTTCAAACTGAAAAGAGAACTAAATGGATATAATATCTTTTATGGGTAGTTATGGGTAGGTGATACTTAGGTTGGGTCAACAATATCTACTATCCAATTGATAGTTTGACTTTATGACCCTTATCAGAAGCATTTATATACCTAATGTGAGTCGACCTTTTTAATCTGGGTGCTTGATCTACTATTAAATCAATTTCATGCAAGTTCTCAAAGCTTATAAAGTGGTGGGACGGCTAACTCTAAGTAAAAATAACAAAAGAAGAAACCCAACATTGTGTGTTTAGTGACTAGGAGACATGAGAAGGTTTGGAACTACTTAGCCAGTTAGCCTCCATTTGGTTGTTATTTTGCTTCCTAAAATAAAAGTTTAAAAAGAAAAACATGTTTGGAAAACAAATAACATTTTTGAATAATTAAAATTCTAAAACTATATTTTTATAAATATCAAAATGCAATGGTGATATTTTATATGAAACAATAAGCTTGCATGTGTGTTACATTTATTGGACAGAACTTAGATAAGGTTCTTTAAGTCAAGTTCATAAGGTTCCTTCTTAGAAAATGATCAAATGAAAATTAATATTGAAAACTAGAACCAACAATCAATAAAATTCAATGAGAAGATCGATAATATGTAAAACGTTAATAAAAGATACTATCTACAAACAAGTTTTGATCACTATTTATTGAATGGTGAAAAATATCATAATTTTAATAAAATACGTATTTAAAATAAAGTACCAAATTTTATTCAAATTTTTTCAAAATTTGTACACTTGATCTATGTAACAAAACCTTTCAGTCTATTGGTTTGATTTTCAATTTGTTGGTTTTTATCTAATCATTTTGAAGGGTGAACCACAAGAACTTACCTAAAGGATCGTACCTAAGTCTTGCCCACGTTTACTTATTTGCTCATTTTAAATCAAATATGATTTTTTTATTATTTGTTTAAAGAAGAAATAGCAAAAAACAACCTAATAGAAGCCAAAATAGTTCTAAAACAAATCAATGGCATATATCAGCAAATGTAACAAGTGGGTGCGCGTCTAAACCAGAAAGAACAAAAATAACAATGGAAGTAAAAAGAGAAAAGCCAACACTTACTTTTGAACAGCCGAGAATACTTCCTTTCTCTCAATGCTTCCACCAACCCCAGAAACAAGATCCAATGCTCCAGATTTTGACATCCTCCTACCAAACTAACCAAAACTTAAATAAGTCACTGCAGAAAAATGTACATTTACATTGAATAAAATTAAAAACAGAGTAATGAGATACCAGATATATTTACTATTCAACACCCATAATTGAATTAGGCATGTTAACTTAAATTACTAGATGTGTGGTACTAAGATTTTTGCTCAAATCAAATGAGTAGGAAAGAGCTGCACCCATTATTAAATTCTCTCTCTAAGTATTAAAACTAAAACAAATAAGTAAAGGGCAGCGAAAACAAATGCATAAATCTGAATGAAAAATGAAAAAAAAAAAAAAGAAGCTTTTTTGTCATATAATGCAAACCTTTTTCAATTCTGTACAGCTAACAATTTCATTACCAAAATAAATTCATTTCAGGAAAGAAACACCTTCACTTTTTAATAAAAATAATATGAAGAGCAACAGCTAAATAGAGGAAGAACTTCACTTGGAAAGAAGCTAAAAAGTCAACAAAACGAAGAATTGGTAGAAATGGGGTTTGAGATACCCTCTTGGACTGCACTCCTTCTCAGATTAGTGCTCTCATTTGCTTCAAAGATCAAAGAAAACTGCCAAAATCTAAGTTTGTCTTTGCAAGTACAGAGGAACCTCCTCTACGGTTAACAAGCTTTCAGTTTTGATTTTAATAGAAAGATGACAAATCTAAAATAAGAAACAAATAATTTAAAGGGTCCACCGTACACTCACTAAATATGCAAAAATAATAGAGTTGAGTAAAATCAAATTAAATTAATTATTCATTTAAATTAAATGTGATTTAAATAAAATAATTCAGTTTAATTAGTTTATTAGATTAATTGGTTTAAAATATTTGATTAGCTATTTGATCGGTTTTCAATTTAAAATTTTTATATCAATTCATCAAAAAACTAAACTAATTATTTATAGATATTAATCTATATAATATTTTTTATATATATTAAGAAGAAATAATAGTAAACTTAGTTAATAATATATTTAAAATATATTAATTTATTTTATATATATATATACAAATCATAATCATAACAATTTAATTTTAATTATATATTTATTTTATAAATTTATATTAATATAAAATTACAAGTTATATATTTTAAATAATAATTTATATGTTAATATTATAATATATGATAATAAATATATTATATATTAATATGTTATAATTGTTACATCTTGGTAATGGTTCGTAATAAAAAATATTATAAATATATATAATTATAAAAATATTACATATAAATATTTAATTTATATATAAGTAATAGTATAACTTATAATAAACTTTATTTATATGATTACACTTAATAACTTAACTAATTATCACTTTAGTTTTTATAACATATTGTTTATAATTAGTTATTATTTATACAAACTTTGATATAAAATATTTTAACATATAAGTTGTGTCATTAATTTCATATATACATAATAAAGTAATATATTATACATATACATATATTTAATTTATACATAAACATTAATGTAACTTATAATAGAGTTTATTTATGTGATTGCACTTGATAATTTTATTAGTTATCATCTTAATTTTTATAACATATTGTTTATAATTAGTTATTATTTATAAAAACTTTGATATAAAAATTAAAATATTATAATATATACGTTGTGTCATTAATTTCATATATATAATAAAGTAATATTATATATATACATATATTTAATTTATTCATAATTTATATATTTTATAGTTATATATAAAGTTTATAAATTTTAATATTATATTTTGCAAAAGGAATGATGAAAATTTGATCCATTTATCCAAAACCAAACCGACCAAACCAATTCTATATTTGGTCGACTTGATCTTTTGTTATATTTAATCTATTTTTTTAAAAATGTTTTGTCTATTTGAGTTTTAAGTATGATAGACTAGACCACTCAACTCATCTATTTATTCACCTTTAAAAAATAATATATTTAATTAAAATTTATATATTTTTTAATTTTATGTCAATGAACCAACTGTTATATTTAACAATTTATGAAACGAGTTCAAACTTAATTAACTTTACACTGATATAAATAAATAAAATAACAAAATTAATTTTGCTAAATGTTAATGACTATTATATTATAGTTTTAAAGATTTTTACTTTTTTTAATACAAAAAATTTTATGCTTCAAATAATAAAAGTATAACAAAAAAAATTAGAAGTTGTTGGGATTTTCAAGATTCAACAACATACAAAATATAATAATTACTATGATTCGTCATTCATTATTTACAAACGAAAGAAAAAAAATCCATTATAAATGTAGAAATTATGAAGAATACAAAACACCTTAAAATAAATATTAAGCAAACCTAGTTTTCGTGTTTATTAGTATTTAAGCTTACCATATTAAATTGCAATTGAAAGTAACTCGTAGACAAAATAAAATAAATGAGAAGTTACTTTCGTATTTGTGCATAACTCATTGCAATGTAACTTTTCTTCTTTTTCTTTTTGTCACAATTTTATCTTATTCGATTTTGTGTTTGTTATCAAATCCAACAATTACTATCAAATGCCAACTGAAATTAGTGTAAAGCCAAGTCTTTTAATCCTAAAAGCAATTTTTCTAAATATTGATAAGATTTACAATGATATCGGTTATTAATTATCCTAAGAGATTTTAAACTTCACAAGTAAAACTATAAATTATTATATGTGTCATAAAATTATCCCATATAATCCAATTCCTTTCGTAAAAATTTCATTGTCTGTATATAAAAATATATTAATTCTTTTTCCTAATTTCCTCAACCAACATCTTTTAAGTATCTTTCAAGAAGTTGTGGTGGAAAGTTTCCAAAATTTCTTTGGTATTAGGAAAGTTCCGTAACAAATATCCTTTTTCTCAATAAAAATACATTACATTTATAAGTAAATTATAATTAAATAACTTCAACATAAATAATGTAATTATGTACTCTCTATTTCAAATTAAATGTTCATCTTTAACTCAAAAGTTTTGTTGTATCAACCAGTGCGCTACTCTGTTTTTTGCCATTGACCTTGGATTGTATAGGAAATCCTCATCTACAGCTCTTCCTTCTTCAATGCAGGCTGCCTTTGTGTTTGTGTCTCTGATGTTGTAAACATCAGAATACAGTGGTGTTTTGTGTCTATGATGATGAAAACTTTTGAATACAGTGTTGCTGTAGTCGATGATTAACTAAAGTAAAGTGAGGCTACATTGCTTAATGATTGATAGGAAGCTTACGGTTTCTGTTTTGCGCTTCTCCACTTTAAGCTTATATTGTTCTACTTTGAGCGTTTTGGGATTGAGTTCAGGTGGTTTGTCCCTCTGATGGTTGTGACTGGGGAAAAAAAGCTCTGTTCAACCAAACTCTGGGTACCACTAGGTGATGGATGAAACACCCATAAGTATGACTACTGCTGTTATGCTATGCTCTCTTTTCTCTCAAGGGAAGGGTGTTTCTTCCCTCACACTGCTTTTATTTTTGTTTCTTTGGCTATCCTTCTTATATAGTCACCAGCAAGTCAATAATTGTTACAGCTAAACTTTTGAGTTTTGATCCTTTTTTATGCTACGTGTAGAGCAGAGATTAACGGGACAAGGAGTGAGGCATATTCATGGGGCAGTCGATTTTGTCCCACCTTACTCTTATGATTTGAGCTTATATAATTACAGGAGGAAGAACATGGTTACTTTAACTCTCCAAAATTACTACTTACTTCTCTATTCATTCCTTGAAAATGGATGAACCGGGAGGAAATAGTTTTAAGGATTATCATTGTCCTTAGATCAATTCGTATGAAAGGAAGAAGTATGGACTATAGAGGAAACTTTTTGGGTATTTTTCTTATACCAGCTCCATTATTACACTTTACTACATTAGTGATGAAAAGAAACTTGGAATGATAATTTACGCTTAACTATCATTCAATTCACACTATTGCAACTTAAACAAGTCCAAAATCACTCTTCAAGATTCAAGATATTAAAAAGTATGACTCCAATGACCTTGTTATGTCATAAAAGGCCCAACACCAAATTTTCTCGGTAGAAACCTCCATACTCGAAAAAACAAAAGGCCAAAGTCCTATATCATGCGGCAAACAAACTTCTAACTTTTGACTAAGAGACAGGGAGAACCCTCACATCATCCAAGACGGGGCCGCACATATGACCAAAATCATGTAACTTGGTGTGGTAATAGGCACTGTAAAAGGTTATCCTTGTCCTGGCTGAGATTGCTTGGAATTTGAAACTTGCCGTCTTGAATACACCCTTTCCTTGAGATACAAAAGGAACCTTGAGAGTTTCCTTACCAGCAAATGCTTCAACCATCATTGATCCATGGCAACCGTTCTTGGCATCTCCAACAGTGAATGCGAGGGTGTAGAATTTGTTAGGAACTGTTCTGATGACTTGGGCCATGGCACTCTCTCTTCCAGCCACCAGTTCGATCGCGTAGAGTCCTGAAGGAACCGAGAAGTGCTTCTTGTCAATGTATTTCACAGGTTTGAGGGATTCAATGATCCAGCCAGGGAGTGGTGAAATTTTGTCTTGCATCTTAGGAGGCAGGAGGACCCCCGTTGAGAAGTTCTTGAAGGTATGGGGACCAGTCTCAAACCCACCGTTTTTGACTAGGTTACCTGCTTTGAGAGACATGAAGTAAATATTTTTACATTTGTATAGTATAAAAATATAACTAACGCCTTTAGTCAAGACCATAGCGTGAAATCTGGCAGGAAAATTAAATGGAAAAGGCATCTGTTGGTACAAAATAAGGGCCAAGCTACTTTGCCATAAGTGATTTGAACAGGGCACATTTATTCAGACTACTCTGCTTTTTGTAAAGGCCAAAGGGGACTCCTTAAAAAGTGCACGAATCTAATTACATTTGTAAATGGGACTTCTTAAATACTGGTCCAATTACACGATCAATTAATTAATCATCATCTGTCTTTCTTTTCTTTTCTGAACATCAATGACCGAGAGCTTTGACGTTCTAGTAAAGTTAATCTTAACTGATCCAAAGACTGCATTAGCGTGATTTTAGGCCATAATGCAAGTAAAGGATTCTAAATTAAGACCAACGAATGGAGCTTAAAAGAACTTAATTTACCTTTGGTATATCTTAGAGGACGCATTTCTTTGATTGCAATGGCATCCAAGAGAGGTCCACAAGTTGGATCTTCTTGAAGCCCAGGGTTATGAAATGTGACCCTGGCTACTTTAGCTGTTGCCTGGAAGGCAAAAGCAATGGTGTCGCCTCCATCAGTGCTATACAGGGTCTGAATGGAGATGTCTGCCGTCTGGCGAGAGACTGATATCCTCAGCACCTCATCTTGTGCGCAAGTCCTTGTGGCACCAAATGTGAGAGAGTAAATGTACCCTGGCTTGACATTCACATTCTGAGAGATGGAACCCTCGTTGCCAAGCCTCACAGCATGGGCTCCGCGAGGGATGGCGAGGTAAAATCCCCCAGGTTGTGGCCCCCCTGAGACAAACTCCACCAAGCCATCGATTTCCCATCCTGGAAGTGAGTATTTTCCGAGGATCACTGTTTTGTTGAGGTTCTCTTTCTTGGGTGCTATTTCAAAGTTACCATTGTCTAAATATCCTGAACAATACAAATGAGAAATACACATAAAATAGTGTTAATGACACTCATGTAGCACAATGTCTGAAAAACAAAAAAGTTGACTATTTACTTACCATCAAGGTACGGGGAAGTGACAGGAGTACGTGAGCCATTACACAGAGAGAAAATGAGAGTAAAGCAGAGAGAGAGTAGCCAAGCCATTGTTCTGCTGTTGAAGCAGCAGCGTCCAAAGAACTCTAAATAAAGAAATGAAAAAGACAAAGTAGGCCGTAGAAAAGGGCTACCAAGAATTAATTTTATACGCGAAAGTAGAAAGAGAGAGGAAGGTGAGACCCATGTTCAAGTGGCACCAAATTAGCCGTGAGAGGTGTCGCTTTGTCTCTGTATTTTCAAAATCTAAGTGGCAAATTTTCTACACATTTCAACATGCATGCGTTGGAACCCATATGATATTTTCATTGCTCCCCGTAATTTGCTCCAATTTGGTTTTTCAAGAGTTCAAAATCAAGCTTGTGTTTGTTTACACACGAGAGTCACATTCCCATGCACATGCTCAAGTGCATAACTGCTGTCTATGGCAGGGTGATTCCTTTCTAGAATTGGAAAATCAACAATTGGTTGCTGTTGATCCAAGAATTAAGCAAGCTGTACAGGTTTTCGTACAAGTTTTGACTCATTGATAAGGGCGTGTGCCAGTCTCCAAGCACCCAAGATTAAGATTTATGTTTTTTATATAATAGGAGAGCATAACTGTTTACGGAAAAATCGTTTCATATAATACAGTTTTTTATCAAATTTTTTGTTCTGATAAATTAATATGTGATACTTAATTAATTATTACTTATAATTTCAATATTTAATAATAATTTATCAAATTAATTTTAACGAAAAGTGAGAATTTATATAAAATTATTTGATAATTTTTAATTATATGTCACCTCTTAATATATCATCTTAGAATTGACTTGATAAGAATGATTTATATATGTATATAATATACTCTTGTTTATGGACATGTGCATGTCACATGTTTATAATTGCAACATGATGGTGTGTTGATCATGCATGTATAAGTTTCGTACAAAGCGACTTGCCAAGGTCACGTTGAGCTAAATGACTTGATGTCGTTAAATATAAAGGGTTTTTATAGGGTTTGATAAATATGGTCCAATATACTAGATAAGAAAGGAATAATTAAAGATCGCATTCAAAGTTTAAAGAAAGGGATGTTGGGAAGATTGAATGCTAATTTAAGGAGTAGCTGACCTAACTTAATCATAGTGCTGATTATGTTATGATGCTGATATGAATTATTCTATATATATATATACACACACATTTTATCAAATATTTTTGTATAATGCAGCAATTTGAGATGATAAATTCCAAGATCGTTACAAATAGTAAACTTAACAAGGACAATTGATCCAACTATCTTCTCTCTTCAAATGGCTTGTGTAGACATAAGATACAAGGTGAGGAGGTGCAAAATCCCTCGTACATATATCTTCAATAATAACTCCATATCGCTAACGCGGCTTTACAATTCGAGCCAATAAAGAGTTCTCATGTTGAACCAACCTCAGTCCACTCCTGTTTAGCGAGCAAAGCAAGATTGATGGCTTCAAGGAAAATTGTATATTGACTATTCTAGATCATTCATTATCTTAATTAATGGTCCATACTATTCATGAAATTCACTAAGCTATCAGTTCCTTCTTGAATTTATTTAAAGTGTTATAAAAAATTGCTTGTAGACATTTCATTTTGTTTGAACTTTTTTAATGAATTTTTGAGTAATTCGGATTAAGTCTCTACAGATAATTAGTTTAATTTTCATTTTAATTTTTTTTTAAATTTATTTTATTTGGACTTGTTCTTAATTTGGGTCTCGAAATTTGAACGATTGAAAGCCAAATTAATTAATTGGGCTAAAGGCCCCGTATATTATTGGAATTTAAGGCTATTGTTAATGGGTCCATTGGGCCTTCAGTTATGGATCCAAAGTGCAAAATTAACAAAAATAGGAAATGAAAACATAATAAGGGGGAAAATCAAAGGTAAAAAATACAATATAATCAATCAAATAACCAAAACAGCATGCAAAGCTGAGTTTCAGAGTTGAAAAATATTTGCCATTGTCAGCAAGCGATCCTTTAAAACACCCAAATCCGAAAGCACAGCTGACTTTTTTTCCTGGAGCATTTCCTTTTCTTTTCTGGACAAATTCTCAGCAACAAAAGCAAGAAAAACCACCACAAAAAACATCTGCACAAAAAGATCCACAACAAACACCACCAAGAAAACCTAAAAACACTACACACCTCAACAAGAAAAAGCCAAAAAAGGAGAAAATGGTGAATCAAACAACATAAAAAAGGGAAGTGTTTCGGGTTTTATTTTTTTGGAAAAGGGGGTCTCAGTTTTTCTTATATCTACGAGAAAAGAGGGAATTTTTGGGAAAAGTGGTCTGATAAAAGGGAAGAAGAGGAAGAGAGGAATTTCCTATATCTACGCCGGCGGCAGGGTTCGCGGTGGCCGGCGTTGGGAGAGAAGGAGAGGGTAGAGAGGGGGGGAAAGAAAATTTGAAATGAGAAGGAAGATAACTCACCCAGACGACGCCGTTTGGTATAACTAAGGAATATTCAAAAAAAAGGGGGCGGGAGGGTGGGAAGCACGACGCCGTATTACGAAAGGAAGGGAAAAAACAGAAGCGGGAAGCAAGTAAAGAAAGAAAAAAAAGAGTAGGAAGGCAAAATCGAGCCGGATCATTCAGGCCCACTTAGAGCCTTCTTTGTTTGCGATTACAAGCCCAAAGGCTCAAGTCCATATCAAGAGGGCTCCTTTGTGGTATAAATTCTTTAAACTAGTCTCTTTTTATAAAGTTATTTATTTAATTTTCTTATTGTGTTTATTACCTCTAAAGCATGATAAATTAATGCCAAATCAATAATTACCGGAATTAATCCCTATGATGAAATTTTACTTAGAGACACAATTTCAAGTCAATTTTTAAGACTCCACCAAAGAGTTGGGAGAGTTAAAAAATTTTATTCCAATACTAAATTAATTTAAATAATCATTAATAATTAAAAATTTTATTAAATTAACATGGCTCAAAAACAATAATAAATAATAGAATAGATATAATTGTGTGATAGGAAAATAGTGAAGAGAATAATAAATTGATAAAAAAAAAACAGTGAAATAGGCTGGTCGACGGCCAAATCTTGCCCCTAACAATAAGCACAGTATAGATTATCGGCAAGAAGATTTAGCTGTTGAAAGCTCTACATTCACCAACCGGCTGCCAAATATAAAATTATTTTAAATGAATTATTTTTCAAAGGAAAAAGAAAGATTCTAAACGTTAGAGGTTCCTAGTTAACAGGAACTTAGATAGTGTAAATGGTGTTGGGACTCTTATTTTTTATGCACCTAGAACTTGACCTTTATACCCTATCCTATCCTAACAAGTCCCTAGTTAATTACTGAATCATCCGTACATTCCTATCCTGTTAACAAGACGTGGAATTCTCCCTGTCTACCGAAAAGTTTATTCTCTGATTCAAGTCGTTTCCTTGTGGATATCGTTTTTCATCTGATGAAGAAGACTTGATTGATCACTACTCGAAGAATGCGGCTAACAATGAACCCTTTCTCATTTTTTTTTTAAATTTCCCTAATAAATTAATTGACTGAGATTGTAATTCCTCATCTTGATTATAAAAAGAATGATTTCATTCTTTAGTATCTATTTTCATTTAATCTTCTTTCAATAAAAAACTTGAGAGGTAAACAAGCATACAGTCAAATAATGAGAATTTGATTTAACAGTAAGTGTATGTATTTTAAATTTTTTGTAATGTTAATTAATGTAACACATTTGCCCCTACTTACTGCCATTATTTATTATTAATTTAAGATAAAATATGGAGCAAAAATAAGTATTAAATTAAAATAAAAGAAGGAATTTTTTTTGTTTACTATGTAATAAAGAAAGTTCACTATGCATGGATATAATTTTATGGTTAACCTCATAAATTTCGAATAATGCCACAATTTCAATTCCATGACAAAAAATCAATCATCGGGTCTTAATATGTCATCGTTACAGCTATAGATTTTGTCCCATGATAAATTATTTGAACAAAAATTATCATAAGCTAGTTAACATGTAATCATGAATTATTTATAAGTTATTAATTGTGATTTTGGCAATACCATAGTTATTTTTAGAGGTGATAGGACTGATTATGCATGAGATCATAACAATTATATTCAATTTTTGTAAAAAAAAAAATACTTTCCGTACGATTTTTTCTCCAGGCTAGGAATCCTTGTTTATAGGAACTAAGATAGTCTAAATATAGATGGACTCTAATTTTTTTCTTTAGTTATGCGTCATATAGAGTACCTGCATATATCCTTTTAATGGTTTAATAGCTAATAAATAGGATGAATTAGAATACTAATACAAAGGGTGGAAGTCTCCCTTGCCCAAAAGTGATTGGCTATAAAAGCAAGTTTAATTACCAAATATGGGATTAGTAATTGATATTTTTCTGTGCCCTTGAATATTCATAACTAGCTTTCAAGTTCCAAGCATGGAGCAATTCCATGAGCAAAACAGCATGCAAATTTCAGCTGCTGCTAATGGTATAGACGTTGACCCCACCTGTTCTCGTAGCGATGAAACCGACTTACTTGAAGAATATTTCAACTCCTTTCCTTATGGATATCGATTTTGCCCTTCTGACGAGGAGTTGATTGAGCATTACTTAAAGAAGAAGGTGAACAATGAAACCTTACCTCTTAACCGCATTAGCGAGATTAATCTCTACAGCAAAGATCCTTCGGAGCTCGCCGGTGAGTAATTAATTAATTAGCTCTATATATTCATAAAACTAATTAACTTTATTCCATTCATATAGAATAGTAAAAAATCGCTAAAAAGGCTTATTCAGGCACTTCCATGGTTAGGTTAATTGATAGATGCGTTATAAATTATTGCTTTCAACTTGTTTGCATGCCTTGACTTGAGCTTCATGAAAACCTGACTGGAACTATTTGTCTTGGCTCAGCGGAATTCAAACCACTGACAGAAACAGAGTGGTATTTTTTCACTCCAAGACAGAAAAAATATCCGAATGGATCAAGGCCAAATCGTGCTACTCCTGAGGGATATTGGAAGCCAACTGGAACTGATAAGGCCATTCCCCCTGGTTCTGGGCACCCTATTGGATACAAAAAGACCCTTGATTTCTACGAAGGGAAGCACCCAGGAGGGAGAAAAACTGATTGGAAAATGCATGAATATAAAGTTAAAGACAACACTTCTCAAAACAATGGCAGGGCCAAGAATGATATGAAGGTAATAATTTACTTGCTTGCAATACACACGTAGAAAATTATTATATAGACCTTCTGATCACCTCATTCATCACACACACATATGTATTTGGCATGTATAGTACAATGCTATAACTTTTAAGCGACTAGTTTATAATTGAACAAGTAATATTTACTTAATACTTTACTTTCATAATTCTCTTGTGCTTGCCTTTAAGGTTTATAGAATAATATTCCATATCTATAGTAACAACTAATATGCTCAATAGTAGAATTTGTATTGATGTATTTTTCTCAACTAATGTTTTGGGTTGTAGTTGGATGATTGGGTTTTGTGCAAGCTATACAATAAGAAGGAAAAGAATGGTGAAGATGCAGGGAATAGTGTGACTCAGGCGACTGTGATTATATCACAGAATGAAGCGTCTGTAATGCCTGAAAGGAATAATGAGTTTGAGGACATTGCATCTCAGCCAAATCCTAATTACGGATCATTACAACATGAAGACGAATCATCTTACGGAATGTATTTGATGCTCAGTGAACCTACAGCTCCTATTCTAGATAACGATATTTCCTTTTATAGTATAGAGGATTGTTTCCCTGATGTATTCGACGGTCAAGGTCCATCGAAGGGAATATGAGATGCTACTGTTGGTCTTTTTAGGAAGGTTTCTTTAAATCTATGTAAAGCTTAAATTTTCTTTCTTGATATATCAACTATCAAGGTTCTATGTTTAGAGATGCTAACAAAATCTTGTTGGGTAGCTGGGTCATTGTGAAAATTGTACAGGTTTCTTTTATCCTTACTGAACGTTATGTCAAGAGAGTTTTTTTGCAATCTAAGCTTGAGATTTGAAATGACATGTTGGTGTCACTTTTCAAAGGTTTCTAACAATTTTTGCTTCACACCTATTGAAAATTATATATGATGATAAATTGAACAAAACTAAATGTTACCACGGTGCTGTAAATAGTAGCTATCCTTTTATATATATATATATATTGAAGTCGAATAAAAATCTTCAACTTATATTTGGTATCTCATGTTCAGTTTTCTGTTATTAATCAAATCAAAATTTTGAAAGGAGCACCAAGAGAGGTACTTCAGTGGAGGCTGAGGATTTATGTTCATTACAGTCACACATTTCATGTCGAAACAAAATCTTTTGTGCCATTTGATATCCCTTTTCTAATAGTGTGCGTTGCTAATTTGGATGAAAGTGTTGTTAGGGTAATAAATAGTACCATATTTTACAGCCCCTCACAAGCTTGTTCCACTGTCCCTTTTCCAGCTTTTCCTTTTTTACCTTCTTTAATTGAGTTTTGGTCTCATCAATATCCCGAAGCCTTTTTTTTGTTTTTACTAGTTTTTTTCACAAGAAACAGGTTTAACAGCTGAGATTAACACTGAAATCTCTTATGTCATATCGAATCTTGAAATGGGAAAGAGGCTATTTGATGATCAAGAAGCCCCTTCTACTTCAGTTGCTGGACCAGTAGACGTTGATTGTTTTTGGCATTACTGAAACCATATGAGAATCACATTTGATGAATGAACAAGTTAAAAGCTACTTTACAAGATTAGAACTTCAGTTACTAATATTGTATGGAAAAAATAGTGGGAGTCTTGCGTATAGATTTATTAAGTTTAAATGAACACTTGAAAAGAAATTGGAGCATGCAATTATATATTATAAATTTATAATTAGATTACCATTTAAGAGAACTTCAATTGTTCTTTTCTTTTATATATATATATATATATTATTGTTTCTTTTCTGGGTTGCTTTTATATTGGCATTATTGTCATATTGCTTACATCCATAATTTGTCAGATATAGGATTTAGTTGGTGAGAACAAAACTTACGATAAAAAAATCAAAATAATTAATAAGATAATATATTTTCTCATTTTTTTAATTATATATCTAATAAATTTAAATTTTTTATTATTTGTTAATTCTTACAATACTATTAATTCTTAATATTTTTACTATTTCCAATTAACTAACATTAATAGGCATTTACTGATTTCTAACGAATTTTTTTAACTATTTCTTCTATTTTTAATCATTTAATGTATTTAATTATTTTCAAAGAATATTTAAAAAGTTTATTATATTATTATTTTCTTAAAACCGTATACCTTATTTATTGTTTACAATAAGCATTTAACAGTAAAATATTATTATTTTAATATTTATAAATTTTTTATTTTTATTTAGAATTTATATTATATTATTATATTATTTTTATTTTATATGATACTTGATTTATTAAATTAAAAATTTCACTAAAAATTTTAATAATTTTTTTTTAATTTTAATAAAAAAATTTATTTAAATATTTATTTTTAAACTTTGAGATTACTGAACGCTCGTGAAAAAAGAAACGGAAGACTTCAGTTCAAACCTGTTTCCTGTGAAACACTCGCCTGCAAAGAAGAAAAAGCAACAGTGAGACAGTTCAAAAAGGTCAGGTGGGAGGGGTTAAAGGGGGAACCTATCGACGGGGTTGTAAAACATGCTACTCTTTATTACCCAAACGGTAATACCCCTTTCATCCACATAAGCCGCGTTAATAAAAAAAAAAGGATTTTATTAAGCATCAAATTGATTCAAGACTTACCCAGGTACGTGGATCAGTGAGGGACATGGGAAGATCCCTTGTCCAGACATCAGCAAGAAAGATAAACACCCCTTTAGGTTTGGAAGCTAGATTTATTAATTTTATATATAATATGATAACATGATATAAATACAATATGATTTGAAACGAGTTTAAACTTAATATAATCGTATGTTATATATTAATCGAGTCGATGTAATTTAATTGTAGAAATTTTATTTATGTTAATCGTATCACGTCATACAAGATTTAATTGATATATTTAATGAACGTGTTAATTATATTGTGTCATATTATATAATTATTAAATATATTTATATATTTTTTAATTTTTAATATAATTAATTATATTATATTCATATATATCCAAATAACTATTAATACTTTATATTTATATAATACAATTAAAACAGAAATACAAGAGAGAATTGCTTAAATGAGAAATTTCCTTGGGTCTCCATATCACTGCTATTTCTCCATATCAATTTGTCCTCTTTGTTGTGCCAAAGGACAATATGGTTCAGCTTGCAGATAAGCTGCTGATGTGACTCGTCCTCCCAAGTAAACAGTGGTCTTCGAAATAGAATTGACCAATGATGATGCAGTCTCATATCAGCAGTTTTGGCTTCTTTGTCGTGGGTAGGGGAAAAAGGGTGTGAAGGGGTTGGTTGTCACCTCAAACCCACCTGTCAAGTCTGAAGAAGAGTTTTTTTCCGGTTTTAAATTAATAAGGAATACTAAACGAGTTATAAGTAGGACTACCTGATTTTTATTAGTGATGAAATATTCATCAAAGTGTGTATTTATGCTCGCATGCGTATTTCTGTCTACATTTCTGCAGTAGAAGAATAGTAAAATTTAAATTTTAGTTCAACTCAAGTTTTAGAGTAATTTGTCATTCAAAAAAAAAAAAGGTTTTAGAGTAATTTGATATATAAGGTGCTTTAATTTTTTTTCTTTTATCGAACATATTTTTCCTTTGTAAATTATTCTTGTCCAGATGTTAGAATAATAATTTTTTACATTTTTTTCAATTTCTATTTATCCAAATACTTTCTGTCTTCACCTTATAAAACTTTAAGTTTACTTCAAGTTTCTTGATGCAATGTGAAATAATTGGCCAATGTATAGGGTTTTGGAAACATTAAGGTTGCATTTGGCAATTTATTGAGAATGAAATTGTTGAGTAAATAATTTTGTAACGTTTAGTATAATATGAAAAAATGATGATTGTAAAAAATGTTATTGTATTATAATCTTTGGTTTATAGCACTTTACTGAAAATATAAGATAAATTTATAAAATTATCTTTATATATGAAAATATAAAATTAAATAAAGTACTTTCTTTTTTAATGTAAATTTTTAATTTTTTTAATTTTATTTCTTAAAATAATAAATAATAGCATGATGAAAATAATATAATATTTAGATACTAATTATTTAAATATTAAAAAATATATAGAATTATTAAATATTTATTTTCAGTAANGCTTGATATGGAGCTTGCATAATTTTTTTTCTCTAGCTCTAGTTTTCATACCTTTGTGCCTTTTTGACTAGAACCCTTGTATTCTTCCACTCTCTCTCCTTAAAACCCTAAAAAGCTCTCTGGTGATCGGCTCTTCTTCTTTTCTTTTTTTTTTTTATCTCCTTCCTTCTTGCTCTCTGGGGATGGGCTCTTTTTCTTTTCTTTCTTTTCTTTTTTCTCTTTTTCCTCGTTGCTCCCATCACCAAATTCAGGTGGCGCCCTTCTCTCTTTTTTAGAGCGTTCAGCTCGAGGGGCTTATTGTCATTTTGGTCCACTTTACTTTCCCTTAGTCATGAGAAGGTAACATTCCCTCCAATCCAAGAGGGAATCACCTTCCTTCCCACGGCGGCAATCTAATAGCCATGTAAAGTTACATTCTCAATAAAATTATATACCAAACAGTGCAAGTGCTTTCCATCAATTAAAATCCCTGCAAAGTGATCCACTCCCCACACACCAAACGCTTCCTAATATTTGCACCAAAATTGTACTTTGTCCAATCTTGTGGATTTTTTTTTTTTGTTTTCCAAACTCAATGAGTACTACAATAAGGCTGACCTTATAATAAGGCCAAATAATATTATTTAATAATAATAATAATAATAATATGTTAAATAGTGATTTTTAATTTTATTCATTTTCTGTTAAATGTTATCTAATTTTTATTTTTATTCTATTTTTATCTTAAAATATAAAAATAGTACTCTTTTTAATATTAACACTATATCTTAATAATTTAATTTAGTTAAACTCATTATTATACTATAATTCAAAGGTAAAAACTAAAATAACATTAAATGACATCATAATTATATAATTATAAGGATCATTAACAATTAAAATTAATATAAAAAAATGAACATTAACTTCAAGATTTTAGGGTTAATTTTCATTAAGTATTATTATTATTATTGTCGTAACGTGCGGGTCCGGGAACCCGACCGACAAACGCGATGAAAACTCTAAAAATTAGGAGTCACCACCAATCTTTTTTACTAGATGTGATTGGCTACCTATTGACTCAATTCTAATCGACAGACTCTTAATTAGATTTAAGCTCACCGAAAAGAACCTTAAACTGGTCTACGTTTTTTTAGATCTAAGTTCGGGAGTACGGTTACGTCTGGAGAAGGATTAGCACCCCCGGGACGCCCATTCCATGAACGGTACCATTTTTTAGATTATCCTATTAGGCTTTAATTTTTTAAGTTCACTATATTTCCTTAGTTATTATTCTCTTATTTTATCTCATATTTAACCTAAAATGGAATGCAAATGTGAGGAAAAATGAGATGCATGACGTGAGATAAAAATGTCGGACGAATAACTTTTTATTGAGGACATTCTCCCGAATTCGCCCATCATACTGGTGGGATCCGAGTTGTTCTCTCACCTAGGAAATTATATGAGAAACTCGTCTTCGCAAATTCAACGAATAATTCCCATCATCTGGGTTATCGTACATTTTCCTTTAAAAATAATGTCTTCGTGAATATGAACCTATTACGAGCGAAAGCCTTTTATTAAAAATGTTTCCTCGAGCCATTCCATCATACTGGTGGGACCCGAGGACATCTTTTCACCTAGAAAACTTTCCGAGAAATATTCGCCTTCGCAAGATCCTCGAAAAATCCCATCATCGGGACTTATGCTCGCAAACAAAAATATCTATATGCAATGATATGTATGATGCAATAGAAATATATGATATGCTTTTGAAGTTTATTTTTATTTTATTATTTTTTTAATATTATATTTTTTTATCTTTTCATTATATTTTTTATTTATTTAAAATTAAAAATCTCGAAACCTCAAAATCAAGACCCTCCCATCATATTGGTGGAGCCTTAATTCGAATTCTGAACCTAGGAAAAATTAGCCCGAGATTGCGACTTCTTGCGTCCCGACCGATCATCCCATCATCAGTATATTATTTATTATTCCTATGATTAATATTATGATGCCTTGACATTCAATCTATATACTATCATAACCATTAATATGGACCCAAAAACAAAGATTTTATTATAGCAATTAATGTTTTCTTTATCACACTATTTTAACTCTCGCTAACAAATATTATCTTTTTATCTATTCCTCTTATACTTTATTGTATCACTTTTATTTTACTTGTTCTCTTCCTTAATTTCGATTGATTGCTTACTTATTCCTATATCTTTTCTTTTTCTCTTTTTTTTTTTTCATCTTGTTCTTCTCATTTCTTTTGTATCTACGCCAGATTTAAGCTACCCCTATATTATTATTTTTACTATTTATTTATTTATTATTTTTTTCTTTTTTATATTTATTATTTATCTCCCTAATTCCATCATTATAAACACATTCAATGTAGCAATCTATTTTTTTTATTTTGCATATGAACTTCACTTACCTAAGTTTAAATAGTTTTAATAAATATTTTCCTACATTTAAATTTTTCTTAATTAACTATATATGTTTTTATTTTTATTATTATATTATTCTTATATATATATATATATATATTTATATTACCCTACATGTATTATTCTCTTTATCCTAAAATAAAATCTAACAATCGTAGAACATTATGCTAAAGTAATCTAATCCTAATCCTAAATGATTAAATAATAATTCTAAAAAACTAACAAGATGAACAAGCTCAAATCACTACAGATATGGAGAAAGTGACAAAGAATTTACCTTTATGGGCCAAATACCCAATCAACTTTAATCTATCCAAGGAAAGAAAGGAGAAACTGATTCCCTGGGTGGCTAACTGACGTCGTTTAAGCGCCCCCTCCACAATCGGTCACTCTAAAGCTCAAGAGTTGAAGCTACTTTCTTCCTTCCCCTGTACTTTTCCCTTTTTCTTCTTCCTTTGTCTCAAAAGTCGTCGGCAGAGTTGCCAAATCTGGTGTCGCGGCACCGCTTTTCCCCACTCCTTTCATTGGCGGCTTCCTCTCTCTCTGGTTGCCCGTCGGTCCTTCTCTCTTGTTGCCTGATCTCTCCCTCTCTCTACCGATTAGTTCTCTCTCTCCCTATTCCTCTCTTCCTTTCGTCGATCGGTCAGCTTTCTCCTTTTTCTGGGCTATCAACAACAGCTTTAAACCCTCTGGCTGCCCACCCATCACTTCGTCGACGGTGACTTCCTTTCACCCAAGCTTGGGAAAGCAAAACCCCCACCACCAGCAGCGGTGAAAAGGTCTCCCTTGCCCCTAATTTGAACTACCCAAAGCTCAAATCTGACTCTCCTTTCACTGCCCGAATCAGGCTTCTCTCTTTCTCTATACCCAGCGACCGAACACCCCAAAAATCAAAATAAAAAAAAACCCCAAAACTGGTTATTCTCCTCCTTCCATTGTGTGTTTTTGCTTGATTTTTTGGTATTTTTGGTACATTTTTTGATTGTGGATAGTTGTGGTTGCTAGAAAGCTAGGAATTTGATTTGCAGGTTGCTAGGGATTTTCTAGGTTTTTTGCTTGCTCGTTTTTTGATTTTTTGGCTCCTCCCCCCTGGGTTGCTACAATGCCCTCTTTATATTGGGTTGAAGGGGGCACGCTCCACTACTATGCCAGACGCGAATTTTTTGCGTCTGGCAGGGTGAGGGTGGTGGATTCGCCCCTTGCTAGTCGTACCTCTCTCTTTTTTTTTGTTTTTATTATTTCATTTTTCATCATTTTTTATTTGTTGTTTATTTTCATTTATAAAATAATTTTTTTTTTAGTGGCTACAGTTGCCCCTCTTTGCGCATTTCAAAATCTGAATAGTGCAAAGACGTAGACATTGTATTTGACTAAATTCTTTAATCTTCTTACCAAAGTTCCTTTTTTTTTGTTGTTTTGTTTTTTATGTTTCGTTGTTTTTTTATTTTTTTTTTGTTTTGTTTTAAATGAGACTCCTCAAAGCTGAGGCAACGAAACTTTAAACATGAACTCCTCAAAATTGAGGCTATGAAACTTTAAAAATGAAACTCCTCAAAACTGAGGCAACGAAACTTTAAAAATGAAACTCCCCAAAGCTGAGGCAACATAACTTTAAAAATATGGTTCCTCAAAGCTGAGGCAACGAAACCATTTTTTCTTTTTTCTTTTTTTTCTTTTTTTTAAATAAACTCCCCAAAATTGAGGCAATGAAACTTTAAAAATAAAACTCCCCAAAGCTGAGGCAACAACTTTAAAAATATGACTCCTCAAAGCTAAGGCAACGAGACTTTTAAAAATGAACTCTTCAAAACTGAGCCAACGAGATTTTTTTTTAAATAAAATAAAATAAACTCCTTAAAATTGAGACAATGAAACTTTAAAAATGAACTCCTCAAAGCTGAGGCAACGAAATTTTTTTTTTAAAATAAACTCCTCAAAATTGAGCCAAGGAGATTTTTAAAAATGAATTCCTCAAAGCTGAGGTAACGAGACTTTTAAAAATGAACTCCTCAAAGCTGAGGCAATGAAACTTTTAAAAATGAACTCCTCAAAGCTGATGCAACGAGACTTTTAAAAATAAACTCCTCAAAGCTGAGGCAACGAAACTTTAAAAATGAACTCCTCAAAGCTGAGGCAACATGACTTTAAAAAATGAACTCCTCAAAGCTGAGATAACGAAACTTTAAAAATGAAACTCCTCAAAGCTGAGGCAATGAAACTTTTTTTTTTTAAATGAGACTCCTCAAAATTGAGGCAATAAGACTTTAAAAATGAACTCTTCAAAGCTGAGGTAACGAGACTTTAAAAATGAACTCCTCAAAACTGAGGCAACGAGACTCTTTTTTTTTTTAATGAACTCCTCAAAATTGAGGCAACGAAACTTTAAAATGGGACTCCTCAAAGCTGAGGCAACATGACTTTAAAAAATGAACTCCTCAAAGCTGAGGCAACGAAGCTTTAAAAATGAAACTCCTCAAAGCTGAGGCAATGAAACTTTTTTTTTTTAAATGAGACTCCTCAAAATTGAGGCAACGAGACTTTAAAAATTAACTCCTCAAAGTTGAGGCAACGAGACTTTAAAAATGAACTCCTCAAAGTTGAGGCAACGAGGCTTTAAAAATGAACTCCTCAAAGTTGAGGCAACGAAACTTTAAAAATGAACTCCTCAAAGCTGAGGCAACGTAACTTCAAAAATCTTGAAACTAATTATCTAAAATTTTTCAAAGTGATTCTCAAATTAACCAAGGCTTGATGTCTTTGCATGGTTTTTGTGTTGCATGGATTTTTACCTTTCCCAATGCATAGAAATATGTGTGGATGTTGACTATTGCACAGAAAATTTCCAACTTCACTGTTGCATGGTCATGTGCATGCATGCATGATGGCATGACAAGAGGAAAAATTACCTTTATCTCATCATTTCATTTCAGTGTCTTCATTTATTGAAAACCATTCTTCCTATCTTTGCACAGTCTTCTATGATTTTTGTGCAATTGCCAATCACTTTATCACAAAATAACTTTCTTGCTAGTCTTGTCATATCATTCCCAATTCTTGCAGTTATTTCCTGAATATCGATATCCCCATGAGATCGTGTATAAATTCAAATTTGATTTCAAAGGTTCCATACCTCTTAATCGTTGAGAAAAAATTCACAAAAATGTTTATCTCATCATTTAAATCTTTTGATCCTCATACTATAATAGCAAAAGTTACTTTACAAAAATGAAGAATTCTCCATTACTTTCAAAGCATTTTGAATTTTGATAAAATTACCCCACAAAACTAATTTTTTATGACTAAAGGTAGTTAAAGTTTGGAACAGAACTGAGTCAATTTGACATATTTCCAACATGTGACACTTAAATCTCTTGAAAATTAAGGATTACTGATTGAAATGATTTTGGATGAGCCAAATGACAATCTAGTCTTTCATATGCATTGGATGGTTTAACACATCAGGGTCTTGGTCAATAATAAAAGTTTTTCACCATTTCATGGGGAGAAAAAAAAGAAAAGTTGAAGTTTCTTTGTTTAAGCTCACAAAGGTATGTTGATTTAGGATCAAATTTTGCAAAAAGATTGCTTTCAAATCACAATCAAATTTGACACTCTCTAAGCCTCATGATGTGTGGCAAGATGATAAATGTCAAGACTAACTATTACAGGTTTAATATTGCATAAGGCTATTTTGACAGAGATAGGCTCAAAATTCAGTATGGATTTTTTTCAAATGATCTTGAATCTTTAAGGGTGCTTGAGAGTCTTAAACTCTTAGGAAGGTGTCCAACGCATTCATCTGCCTTGAAATGGTCTATCTCTAGTGCTTCTTGTTATCACCTTAGTTGGAATCATGAGTGGCTTCATAAATTCCCATCTTCGCTCTAGACTGTGCTTTCGGGTTTTCACCCTGAAGCTTCATCTTTTTCACTCACTTTTTTCTTTTCTTTTTCTTTTTTTTTTCGTCTTCACTCTAGATTGCCCTTTCGGGTTTTCATCCTAGAGCTTCAGCTTTTTTTTTTATTGATTGTTCCATCATGCACTTGAAAAACTCAAACTTAGTCCAAAATGACTTTAGGGATTCAAGAAGGTAATTTTAACAAAGAAAAGAAGTTAAGGTTTCATTTTCTATGTGATGATCTCTTTCTATAAGATAGCTCTTCAATTTAAGTATCCACACTTGATCAAAATGAACTTCTTCAAGCGCGTAATATAGGCTATGGTTAAGGGTTCTAAAAAAAATGGATACAAAGGCCCAAAACATGTGTTTAGCAGTGATTAAACCAATGATCATTTATTATCATGCTAAGGACTCTTTTAAGACATTTGTCCTTTTTCAAAGCATGCTTTTTCCACCATTTCTTTTCTATGCTTTTTCTTTCTTCCTTTCTGTTTTCAATTTTCATTTTTACCTTCTTTTTTTTTTTTCAACCTTTACATTGATGGATTCAATTTGAAACTTTCAAGAACTCAATTTTGCATATACTCCCCAAAATATAAAAGATGTTCATTTTTTCGGCAAAATAAATCTTCTATCATCCATGCTTTTTATAGACATTTTTTTCATAATTGCCCCCCAATGTGGGAGGTGATCCTTGGTTGAGGTGTATTTTAGAGACAATTTAATAGGCTCAAAGGGGTAGCAAGTGGATAATTTCTCATTTGTGAAGGGGAAATGAAACATGGCCATTTATCCTCTCAACTATGGTTACTCATATTGAAGAGCAAATCCCTAGAAAAGATAATTTAAGATCAAAGGTTGATTTTTCTTCCTTTTTTTTTCATTTAAGTATTTCAAGTGCATAATGTCACTATCAACTTTCCTTACCATTCTCTCACTTTCGTTCTCTCTTTTTTTTTCTTTTTTTCACAATTGAAGATTGAATCAACCTTTCCAAAGTGAAAGGATTCATCAAGAATGTTTTCTTTCTTAATCAACCACTCAAATGAAGGCTCAAGAGACAACTCTCGACAATAAAGGTTCCATAAAAGCCTTCAAAGATCTAATATCAGAACACCTTCTCATGATCAACTCTTTCTAGAATACTTTTGCTAAATGAGAGGGGGAAAAGAGCTATTTTTGAAGACAAGGCATCTTGGAGGTATTGGGTAACCTTGTTCTTTTGATCATCATGCCCTAGAATAAGGTAAAGGATGGTTTCGAAAGGTTCACACTTGGTATGCAGTTGAAAGAATTTGAGAGGTTTTGGCATATTTGAGACTTCAACATAGTCTTAACATTTATTAACCTACCACATTCAGAGTATTTATAAGAGTGCCTAATTTGCTTGATTTTTAAAAAAAAGAATTTTGCAAAACAATCAATTATAACATTGGTCATCGCCTAGACAAAGATCATTGTCTTTTGGTACCACATGATAAGGTTTATAAACCTTCAAAACTTCGCTTCCTTTTTGACTCAAGTTCTTGAATATCCTTATTTGAATAGTCTTGGGTTCCAAAGTGTTTGAAGAAATGGTTAGAGAATGTTTGCAAAGACAAGTTTGTTCCAAACAGTAACCATCAATTCTTTCAAGATCATGTGCACATTTTATTGCCAAAAACCTTTTTTCCTTTATGACCCTTCTTTCTTTCTTTCTCCCATTTTTTTGTTGTGTTTTTCTATTTTTTTATTTTTTTTTGAAAATTTTTTGTTTTTATGATCTTGAAAACATGTTATAAAACCTTTATTGAATCAACTGTATCACATCATAAAACTTTAAAAATTTTCATTCAACAAAAATATTAACAATTCAATTACAACTCTTACCAAAATCCTACTCATGCCATGCATCTAACTACAAAATAAAAACTCCGAATCATCCATTTTTCCTACAAGTAATTTGCTTAAGGCATGTGTCTTTCAACTTTCGAACAAGAGCCCACTCTACGGCATAACCGATTTCCAACGTTCCATAAGCTTAAGAGTCAAACTGCCATCCTTGATGAGATTTTCAATTTTCTCTTTCAATTGCCTACATTTCTCTGTTGAGTGTCCAATTGCCCCCATGTCATAGTCACATTTAGCATTAGGGTCATAATTCCTTGCGGATGGGTTTGGAACTGTCTTCATTGGCACCAGACTAAGGTATCGATTCTCAATTAGTATAGGCAAAAGTTTCGAGATTGGTATAGGCAATTGGCGAAGGTTAGGTTTTGGCAATGATTGAGGCATAAGTGGAGGTGTGGGTGCTCTTAGATGAAAAATTGGTTGCAAAATTGGTTGATAGGAATACAGGCTATGGGAAATATGATTCCGAGTGGGTAAGTAAGGTTGATATGCAGGATGAATATGGTATGGATTGATACCCCATGGTTGCTCTTCACATGTGATAACTCGTGCCTCCCCTTTCCTTTTCTTTGAGGCATTACAATTTTCTATGCTACTGACACTATTCTTTTCAATTTTACCCTTCTTAATTGCATTCTCAATCATCTACATATTCAACTCGTCCATCCATTTCATAACTTTGTCTAAACCCTGATCTTTACTTGGGACACTGAGTGAAATGTTGGTCCTATCAAAGACAAATTGGCTTTTCTTCAATGGTCGCTTGAGGCGTGGTTCAGTTTGAAGCGATTGAAATTCTTGAGGGTGAATCCCATTGGTTCTGTTGAGACATTCAACCATTTCCATCAATTTGGCAATCTGCCCTTTCATCTCTCAAAGATCATGTCCGAACTCTTCTTGATTGCACTCTTGTGCGCTGATCCTTGCTTCCAATTGATGTTCCATATCCTTCAACCCCTCTAACTCAAATCAAATAAATTAGAAAAGAATTTTGAAATTTGACTGAAACCTTTCTAGATGTTTTCCATAAATGAGGATTTGTTTTATTCTCTTTAAACTTAATAAAATTATGTGGTTCTTTATTATGGGAATAAATATAGCTAGAAATAAAGAAAATATGAATATATGGATATGGATGCAAATATGTCATGTGTATGAATGCATGAAATGCAATGATGCTTTGATGAATGGATGAAGTGATAAACAATGGAGTACCCCCAAAATGTAAGAAAATTTAAATGTTGTACATGCAATGCGAATAAAATAAAAATCATTTTATTAAAAATCATGTAAAGTGAGAAGTGGAAGATCTACTCAAAATTAAAATCCTTTTTTTCTTATTTATTTATTTATTTATCTTCGTTGGGTGAGTTTGAATTTTGGGCTGAATTTTTGGCTATCATATTTACTGCTGATTCCGAAGCTTCCACATAGAACTCAATCATTGATTCGTCCATCATCCTTTGCACTTCTTTTCGGAAGGGACTACAATCTTGAATTAAATGCCCTACACATCCTTTGTGGTATAAGCAATATGGTCCTTGGAGGTTTCCCAAATCATTCATGTCAGGACATTCTGGCCAAACCTCGAGCATGTTAGTCTTTACCAAGGCTTCAAACACTTTCTCCATTGGGGTTTCCACATCCTGAATGCTCATTTTAACATACATCTCCCCTTCAATCTCATTTACCCCTTCTCCAGCATGATTTGGCAATAGGTTGTTGTTAACGTTCTGTTCCGACTTCTTTTCAAAGTTCAGGATTCCTGCCTTGATTAGCCTTTTCACCTTGTGTTTGAATGTTGTACAATTCTTGATCGAGTGACCTTCAATTTCATAATGGTAATCACTTGGGCGGAAGCTTCGTACCATCTCGGGAATGGTGGTTTTAACGGTTCTATGTATAAGGGTGCCACCAAATGGTTTGCAACTAGCTGAGTGAAAAGCTCAACATACGGGATTGGGATTGGATCAAATTGCACATTCTCTTGCCTATTTCGCCACCCCTTCGATTCACTGGTAGTATTATTGTTTGAAGGTGTTGTTTGTTGTGTGGTTGAAACTGTAACGGGTGTGAAAGTAGGTGGGCGAATATTTGTGGGGTAAGGTGTCCGTTGGATTGGAGTATATGGGTACAAGTTAGAAAAGGCATTTGGCATAGGTGGTTATAGGTATGGGCTTCATGAAGTGTTATTCACAATTGGGTAATAGGGGTATGGTGGATATGGTAGGTAAAGATTGTAGGCTCTTCCTTGGAGTGGTCCTGAAGTGATGACTTGGGCTTCTCCTTCTTTCCTTTTAAAAGTTTCTCATTTTTTTATACTTACAGTCTCACCTCCTTCTATCTTCCCTTGTTTAATAGCAGTCTCTATCATCTCACCTGATATCACCATATCAGCGAAGTTCTTCGTGGCACTACTGACCAACCGTTCGTAGTAAGGGGCCTGTAGAGTGTTAACAAACATCACGGTGGTTTTTTTTTCAGTCAGGGGTGATTGAACTTAAGAAGCCACATTCCTCCATCTTTGAGCATATTCTTTGAAGCTTTCAGTAGGTTTCTTCTCCATGTTTTGTAAAGAAAGGCGATCCGGAGCCATATCTGTAACATGCTTATACTGAGCTACAAACGCCCGAGCAAAGTCCTTCCACGTGTGGATTCGATTGCGGTCCAATTGGACGTACCACCTTGCTGCAGCACCAGTGAGGCTATCTTAGAAGCAATGTATCAAGAGCTTGTCATCATGGGCATATGCAACCATCCTTCTGCAATACATGGTGATGTGTGTGACTGGGCACTTGGTTCCATCATACTTTTCAAAGTCTGAAATTTTAAATTTTGGGGGTATAACCATATCTAGAATGAGACAGAGCTAGATTGCATCCATAGAGCAATACATTCCCATTCCTTCTATCATGCGTAGTCTCTCCTCCAAAAGGTCAAATTTCTGGTGGGTATCAGGATTGTCCTTCGATTCAACGGATCCATACTTGAGTTTCTCTTGTTCCTTCGGATCATCCAGATCAGGTACAAAGATGGGATCTAAAGGACTTGGCCTTCAAATTGGCCTCTATTGGGCATAAGTCGATGGTGGCCCTGTAGGCACTAACATCGAAAAAAATAGATATTGTCCTATCGATGGCATGGGGATAGACCCATTCTTTGTCGGTGGTGGTGTGAATCCTGGTGGATATACAGGGTCTGTATTGGCTTCTGTCTGTTGAACATCTTTTGGTGTACCAAAACTCCCCGCCACTCTCTTCCGTTTATCTGTCGACATTAACTCCAAAATCTTTGACAACTGACCCATAATCTCTTCTTGCTTCTTCTCGATCTTGTCCATTCTCTCCAAATGCTCGTCCCCCATGATCTTAGAACGGGCTCTTGTGTTATATCTGTAGAGAGTTTGTTTCTCTGGAATTTTGTTCTGATCGGGCTTCAATGGGCTTTATGTATGAGTTAGAATTTTATTCAAAAGCATTGAATATTATTTCTTATTTAAGTCATGCAATTATGATGTATGCAAATGGACATGTAAAATGCACATGACAAGAAAAAATAAACTTAAATTAGTATGGTAAAAAGAAATAAAGTGTTAAAAATGAAGAGAGAATAATAAGCGATATCACGGGTATTACTAACGTCATTAGACATTATTTACTCCACGATATTTTATTATCTTATGGAAAAATTTAAAATAGAGGGAGTGAAAGAGATTCCTTCATGTGTACCTATTTACAGGGTAAATCCTCACGGGTAAGGCCCTACCTAGGGTTAAGCTGCTTTCGGTATTCTATATACTAAGTTGGGATTACAGACAAAGCTAAGGTTCCTAAATCGTTCCTCACTGTCGTCCACGCGGACTAGTAAGGCACCCCGATCCTCACCCATTATAGGCTTCAAACGGACTAGGTTCGATTTAAGTGGAAGTCTTCACTAGCCCGTGCTGAGGTTATCACCTCACGAGAGCGTAGCTACTAAACTCCCTCCTAAAAAGGACATAACCCGAGTGGAGGGTTTGTGCATGAATGCAAAATATGCTCTGTGTGTGAAGGAAAACATCGAGTTCGGAGTAATAATCTCACATCCCTCTATCCTAAATCCTTCACAATTATTAAAAGCAATAAAGTAATAAATGCGAAATAAACGAATGCACCAAACACTAAGGAAACATCGAATTATTTAAAGCCTTGGATAACCTTTTATTATTTAATGGCTCCACTCTCGGTAGTCCCCAGTGGAGTCGCCATCTGTAGTAACTTGCGGGTCCGAAAACTCGACCGCCAGACGTGATGAAAACTTTAAAAATTAAGAGTCGCCACCAATCTTTTTTACTAGGTGTGATTGACCACCTATTGATTCGATTCTAATCGACAGAGTCTTAATTAGATTTAAACCCACCAAAAAGAACCTTAAACTGGTATACGTTTTTCTAGATCTAAGTTCAAGAGTACGGTTACGCCCGGGGAAGGATTAGCACCCTCGAGATGCCCGTTTTATGAACGGTACCATTTTTTAGATTATCCTATTAGGCTTTAATTTTTTAAGTTCACTATATTTCCTTAGTTATTATTCTCTTATTTTATCTCATATTTAACCTAAAATGGAATGCAAATGTGAGGAAAAATGAGATGCATGGCGTGAGATAAAAATGTCAGACGAATAACCTTTTATTGAGGACGTTCTTCAGAATCCGCCCATCATACTGGTGGGATTCGGGGTGTTCTCTCACCTAAGGAATTATCCGAGAAACTCGCCTTCGCAAATTCAACGAATAATTCCCATCATCGGGGTTATCGTGTGTTTTTCTTTAAAAATAGTGTCTTCATGAATATGAACCTATTACGAGCGAAAGCCTTTTATTAAAAATGTTTCTCCGAGCCCTCCCATCATACTAGTGGGACCTGAGGACATCTTTTCACCTAAGGAACTTTTTGAGAAATACTCACCTTCGCAATATCCTCAAAAAATCACATCATCGGGACTTATGCTCGCAAACAAAAATATCTATATGCAATGATATGTATGATGCAATAGAAATATATGATATGCTTTTGAAGTTTATTTTTATTTTATTATTTTTTTATTATTATATTTTTTTATCTTTTCATTATATTTTTTATTTATTTAAAATTAAAAATCTCGAAACCTTAAAATCAAGACCCTCCCATCATACTGGTAGAACCTTAATTCGGATTCCGAACCTAGAAACAATTAGCCCGAGATTGCGACTTCTCGCGTCCCGACCGATCATCCCATCATCGGT
>NC_030854.1:27054545-27060408 GCF_000208745.1 Theobroma cacao
AAGAAAAATATTCATTTTCTCCATGAATTTCTCTAGGCCGAATCTAGCCAATGGTGTGTGAGGATGAGGTTGACTTTATTTTAAGAGAATTAGATGGAAAAATGATGAATTATGAGGTTGGAAATTAAATGGGAATTTTTTGTGCAAAAAAATTGAAATTTTTACCCACTAGGGGTAAAAGCATAATTTGTGATCCGAACTAATAAATTGGACCACATTCACAGTCATTGAGGTATTGTGGATATAATTGGATAATTGAAATTGAAATGGATGGAATTGGAGTTGAATTGGAGATTTTAAAAATTTACACCGTGTATAGGCGAGTTAGGTCAGACACTGTGATTAAGCGATTGTCCAAACATTTCACACCCTATCTAGTGCATACGCATGGATAAGAGCCTGAAATAATATATATTAATTTGACACAAATTATTGAATTTTTTGTGTCATGTATTGTGGATAGGTGGTGAGCTATCTGATACGGGTAAAAGACTACACCCGAGGATCGAGAATAGAAGTATATGTAAAGCCCAACCTTATAAAATACTTGTCATGACATACATGTGATGATAGCATGATTGCATGCTATGAGAGTCCCGAAAAATTTACAAAAGTAGGTATTGTACCTAGAGGTATAACAAAGTTGATTTAAGCCTCGAACTAGATCAAACAGAGAATTTGAGATGAAATTAAGGATTTTAAAGTACCAGAATGGTTTAATATGGTGATTTGGAGTTCGATGATCAATTTGGAGTCAAACGAAAATTTCACTATCCAAAGGCAAAATGGTCATTTGCCACTTGGGAACAAAATGAGAATTTTTAGAAAAGATTTTTTGACCCCATTTGACTTATTAGAGTATGATTTGAGTATTGGAGTATGATTTGAGGTTAAGAAGTGAAAAAATATTTAATTCCGGTATTTTTCAGAGCATAGGGGTAAAATGGTAATTTTATCACCCTAGTGGCAAAATTGTAATTTTACACCACCATGACATTTGTCAAGCTCCAGAATTCTACCTCTTATTATTTTATGCTATGGATAAATATTAGAGCATTTGTGGTGGTCAGAAAAGGCTTAAAAATTAAGTTAAAACAAGTGGACCAATAAAAAGGTAACATGTGTCAAAAATTTAATATTTTTATATTACCATTTAAAAACCAGCCCACACTCTTCCACTCAGCATTTCAAGGCCGACCAGCACCTGCAAAAAAGAGAAGAAAAGAAAAGAAAAACCCTAGGGAGGAAAAACTAAGGAAAAATTGTTGAATTTTCAAGAAATTGATGACTAAAGGTAAGATTTTTACTATTAAGCTTGAAATTCATCTTGCCCATGCATTTTTCCATTTTCCATGAATTAAATTCAAGTTTTCATGAGAGGCAATATGTTGGCCAGATTTGGAGAGAGAAAGTTGGTGATGAATTTAGTTGAATTTCAAGGTAACTTAGTGTTTTTAGGTGTTTAGTAACATTTAGTATGAAAATTAAGCAAGAAATCCACATGCCCATTATAGAACCTATCTTGGCCGAATTTTATGGGTGAGGATTGATGATGAATTTGGTTGTTTTTCATGCCATTTAGATGTATTTGGTGCTTAGGAATACCGAAAATCGAAAACGGGTACCGAAAAATTTTACTCCCGTTGTTGGCAATTTGCACCATAATGAGAGATATTTTGGTAATTGCACTTAGAATAGACTTGTAGTGAGGTTTGTGGAATTTTGGAGAGTACTGGAAGTGCAATAAATTAATTGGAATCGAATTGGACGTTTAGACCTATTAAATAGTGCATAGTGCGCGATAGGCCGAACACCTCCCATTTCATTGCATGCATTCATATAGAACATAGAATAGTTTTGTGACGATTTAGCATAAGTATATTAAATTTCCTGTTGCACATTATGTATAGGTGGTGAGCCCTCGGATAAGGGCAAAGGTATTGCACCCGAGGATCAAGACTAAGAGTGTTGTAAATTCTCGTCAAAGTGAGTAACCACTGTTCATCTTATCTATCTAGAGTATTTTTACAATCGTTTTTATGATTTTAAGAATATTGAACCTAAATGAATTTTATGTTTTATGACTAATAATCGATTTAAGGAATAAGGTTTATGACTTATTTTACAATTCAATAATGTTTTTGAAAATGTGAGTATGTGGAGACCAACCTTTGATGTTGCTTATATATTTAAGTTTACGTACCTATGTTTGGAATTGATGATTTATGAACTGATACGTGATGACATATGTGGCTAGGATTTTGGGTTGTGAAATATATAAACTGTTTGTTTTCCTTTGACAGGCTGGGTAGTATTATGTTAGCCACGTTATGCTGTCAAAATTTTATTGATTGGTGGGTTATTTAATTAGCCACTGCAGTAGGCGGGTTTCCGTGGACCAGCCTATTAGAGGGGCACAGTAAACCCCGTTATATTTACCTTAGTATGAGAGGCGCGAAGGATATCTCCTAAGGTACGATAGAGTTCACTTCACGCCGAACCACCACTTGAGGATGAACTCTGCCAACGCCAAGGGATGGCTAAACTATGTTTTTATGAGTAGTTGTTAACTTAATAACCTTGGCGGACTCGGTTGAATGCCTCGGCCAAGGTATCACCGAGTATGATTTTTGGCATGAGCCAAGTTTTTAAGAAAATCATAAGTCGTGATGTGTATTATAATGAAATGTGTTGTTTTATATGATTTGAAACAAGTACAAAATGTTGTGGATTATGGTATGATGAAAAGTTAACTGTCTCCATTTACTCGGCTTTAGATGTTAATGACGGACTTTGTTTACTCACTGAGTTTATGAAAACTCACCCTTTCTTTTTTAACCATTTCAGGTTCAAGATAATCTGTAGGCAGTCGATTTCATCAAGGATTTCTTTTGGACTTACTTCCTTGGAAATCGTAGGTCTACATTCTTGCACACTTTTGGTTATCTCGGGGTCCATATGCCACTGTAGGATAATTTTGAATACCTGGTTTACTGTATCACTATGTGTATGAATTTATTTTGTTCTTACGCTACAAAAATTATTTATGCATAGTTCTATAAAAATTGTTTTATAAGAAAATGGAATATATTATCGAATATTTTTATTTAGTCTAATTAGTCAACTTTTCACTCCAAATGGATGATTTAGATTGCAAAAATTTATTTTTAATCGGAAATGGATATCTTTCTACCATACGTTGTATTTTTATCAGGTTTCGAAATTTTTAGGTAAAAATGACCAAAATATCCCTGTGTGGTCAAAATTTTATTTTGATTGTTTTCGATCTAAAATAATTTATATTCTCTTAAAACTCGATATTTAGTGACTATTGCTCACAGGGGAAGTGGAAAACTGATGCAAGAGCCTTGCGAGGTTTCGGTTGACATACCGAGTAATGAATGATTACCAAGACTTCGCGACGGTTGTCACGGGCTCGAAGGGAGTGCCGGGTCATGACAGTATATCTACTCCTAGTACAGTGAGTAAACATACTATCATCTTAATTATCTAGAGTAGATTTATTTCATTGTGTGATTCTATGAAAAAATTGTTTAATTGAAAAATTATTGTGTTTTATGGGAAAATGGGATTTTATAAAATTTTTGACAATTTAATAATGATTTCAAAAATAAAGTAATTGGAGACCTATACTATGATTGTGTTGTTTATCCATGATTTTACATTAAATGGCTTATGATAAATGTGGGTATGATTGGTTATTTTTATGATTTAAAGAATATGTGAACTGCTTTGATTTTCTTTAAATGTGTTAAGTGAGCCATGTCATACTATTGTGATTTTATTGGTTGGTGGATTATAAAGTGGGCACTGCAGTGACTGGAGTTCCGTGGGCTAGCCTAATTAGAGGGGCACGGTTCCCAATTATTGAGCTTACCTCGATTGGAGAGGCGCGTAGGATAACTCTGAGGTAGGATTTGAGTACACTTCACGCTGGCCACCATGTGAAACTGGGACTCAGCCAACGCCGAGGAACGGTTGTGTTGTCAAAGGTGAAATGTGTTTGTGTGTGTGATAATAAACAGCCTTGGCGGTCTCAGTAAGATGCCTTCGCGGGGTATCCTCGAGAATGGATTTTTGGCAAGGGCCAAGTTTTTGAAAAGTACATAAGTCATGTTGAGTAATTGGATGAAATCCAATTATTTATATGGGTTGAGATGAATTATTTTAATTGTCTCCTATTACTCGGCTTTAGATTATTTTGATGATGTCTGTCTACTCACTGGGATTTTATAATCTCACCCCTTTTTCCTATACATTTTTCAGGCTCAGAATAGGCAGTAGACTGTCAATTGCATCGAGAAGTAAATTTCGGAGTTGCATCCTAGAAAGCAAGGTTATAGACTTAAACCTTCTCAGTTATTTGGGGGCCCACGTTTCATTGTAATTTAAATTGCATACTCCAGTTTTCTATATTACAGTATGTATAAATTTATTTTATTTTTATGTGCAAAAAATTAATTTTTGATGTTTCAAAAATATATATATATTGTTTTACATTAAAATAGATTATTTTTATTTTATTTTATTATTAAAAAAAAAGAAAAAAAGAGAGAGGAATGGAAAAACTGGTACAAAAGCCTTGCGAGGTCTCGAAAGGCATTCAGGAGAAGAATGTCTGTCGAGGCTTCGCGGCAGTTGTCACAGGCTCGATGAAAGTTTCAGATCGTGACAATTTGTGTGGTATCAGAGCATGGTTTAAAGATTAAAGATTTTGGTTTTAAAGTTTTGGATTTTAAAGTTTTTAGTTTTAAAGTTGTTTTATGAAATCCACACTGACACTGCGTGTCCCCGAATTAAGTTAAGTCAAATAGAATGCATAAGTCTGCATATAGAGACCTGTTTGTTTACAGGGTGTATAAGAGATTAAGTGATTTTCGTTTGATTTTATATAAGTTTTGAAGTGTGTTAGATTACACTTAACATGTCCAAGGGGGACAGTGATTCTGATATTTCACAGAGTGTTAGTGAGGGACCAACAGATTTTACTGCTGAAAGCCGATGGTGTCCTGAACTTAATAATCCAGAAAGAGTATAAAAATCTTTTAGTATGACAAAGGTAGATTAGTAATATAAGTATTGAGGATGAATAATTATCTTAGTGGCAAGATCGATTATTTTAAATCAGTATTGAAGGTTGAAATAGGAAGTCATTAATGGTTCCAACAATTATTAGATTTAATAACGATTAAACCTTGCAGTACTATGAATTGATCACCAGTTAACGGGGTTAAGTTAAGGATTATAAATTTGAGTATGGAGGGAATTAGAAGGTGATACCGTAAAATTTTAAGATGAGGAATATAATCGGTTACGACTATGAGAATAGTGGGATACTATCAATAATGAATCATTAGGGGTGTGATGAAGTTGTGATCTATTGAACCATATGAGAAGTCTGTCCTAAGGTGGGACATAGGATATGAGGATTTTTGAAAATGTTTATAGAGAGAGATATAAATTGTAAAGTATGTTTTCCCCTACAAGTTTTAATTTATTTGAGAAATTATCATGGTAAAGATATGTGAATATTGGTAATAAAATATGTCCTAAGGGATGACGGTGGCATATCACATAGATAATATAGATATGTTGGGGTCAGTATCCTGATCATGCATCTGTGATAGAAAATTTACTTTACTAATTGTGGTATAAACTCAAAAAGGAGACAAGCCGTTGAGAATGACCAAGGTAGTAACTCCAAAAGTAAAAGATTTGTTTTAATTAAGTAGATTCCAACGGCTACATTGAAATAAATTACCTTGTGGAGTATTAAGATCAATAATGTATTGATCAAAGTCAAATCTTAAGAAATAAAGAGGATGAGAGATTAATGAGAAGG
>NC_030854.1:27063754-27073160 GCF_000208745.1 Theobroma cacao
TACAAAAGTCTTGCGAGGTCTCGAAAGGCATTCGGAGAAAGAATGTCTGTCGAGGCTTCTCGGCGGTTGTCACGGGGTCGATGGGAGTTCCGGGTCGTGACACATTCCATGTAGCAATCTATTTTTTTTATTTGGCATATGAACTTCACTTACCTAAGTTTAAATAGTTTTAATAAATATTTTCCTACATTTAAATTTTTCTTAATTAACTATATATGTTTTTATTTTTATATTATATTATTCTTATATATATATTTATATTACCCTACATGTATTATTCTCTTTATCCTAAAATAAAATCTAACAATCGTAGAACATTATGCTAAAGTAATCTAATCCTAATCCTAAATGATTAAATAATAATTCTAAAAAAACTAACAAGATGAACAAGCTCAAATCACTACAGATCTGGAGAAAGTGACAAAGAATTTACCTTTATGGGCCAAATACCCAATCAACTTTAATATATCCAAGGAAAGAAAGGAGAAACGGATTCCCTGAGTGGCTAACCGACGCCGTTTAAGCGCCCCCTCCACAATCGGTCACTCTAAAGCTCAAGAGTTGAAGCTACTTTCTTTCTTCCCCTGCACTTTTCCCCTTTTCTTCTTCCTTTGTCTCCAAAGTAGCCGATAGAGTTGCCAAATCTGGTGTCGTGGCACCGCCTTTCTTCACTCCTTTCACCGACGGCTTCCTCTCTCTCTAGTTGCCCGTCGGTCCTTCTCTCTTGTTGCCCAATCTCTCTCTCTCTCTACCGATTAGTTCTCTCTCTCCCTATTCCTCTCTTCATTTTATCGATCGGTCAGCTTTCTCCTTTTTCTAGGCTATCAACGGCAGCGTTAAACCCTCTGGCTGCCCACCCATCACTTCGCCGGCGGCAGCTTCCTTTCACCCAAGCTTGGGAAAGCAAAACCCCCACCACCAGTAGCGGTGAAAAGGTCTCCCTTGCCCCTAATTTGAACTACCCAAAGCTCAAATCTGACTCTCCTTTCACTGCCCCGAATCGGGCTTCTCTTTTCTCTATACCCAGCAGCCGAACACCCCAAAAATCAAAATAAAAAAAATTCCCTCAAAACTAGTTATTCTCCTCCTTCCATTGTGTGTTTTTGCTTGATTTTTTGGTATTTTTGGTACATTTTTTGATTTGTGGATAGTTGTGGCTGCTAGAAAGCTAGGAATTTGATTTGCAGGTTGCTAGGGATTTTCTAGGATTTTTGCTTGCTCGTTTTTTTATTTTTTGGCTCCTTCCCCCCGGGCTGCTACAGTGCCCTCTTTATACTGGGTTGAAGGGGGCATGCTCCACTTTTCACATCTGGAAGGGTGAGGGTGGTGGCTGGCAGGGTGCGAATGGAAATGAATCTAAAAATAGGACAATGCTCAATAAATGGTTATGGAGATATAAAATGGAAAAGAATAGTCTTTGGAGAAATTTGGTGGTGGAAAAAAATGGGGAGAATCCAAATAATTTGCTATCACAAGCTAATGACAATAGAAGAATGTCCCATATCTAGAAAAACATCACTAAACCCTTTTCCCTTTCTGACCATCTTTTAATGTATGTCATGCCATTTTTTTGGTTATGTTATTGGCAATGGTGAAAGCATTAGATTTTGGGATGATGTGTGTGCTAAGGATGTGGTTCTCAAGGAGGTGTTTCCCAGAATTTTTGCTTTAGCCATCAATAAAAATGAGAGAGTTAAAGAGTATGGGGATTGGGTTGATGAAACTTGGGAATGGATAGTGGAATTGAGAAGGTCGATTATGGGGTGGGAAGAAGAACAATATCTATTTTTTCTTAAGACTATTAGGGAATACCTCCCTTGCCGAAGGATTGTGTGGCATTCCCACCGGGGGACCCACAACTAGGTATTGTTCCGTCTGCAACTGGAATGGTTAAAGGCATTCCTTTCGGGGGAAACAAAAGGTCTGGGGTTCAAGCCTTAAGCTTGGTATGCCCCTGCAAGGGAGGGCTACTGCGCTGACCAGATGGAACAATACCTTCGAGTGGGTCCCCTTGTGGGAATGCCACAAAAGGCACCTTTTTGTGGCATTCCCATCGAGGGACCCACTCGAAGGTATTGTTCCGTCTGGTCAACGCAGCAGCTGGAATGGCTAAAGGTATTCCCTTTGGGGGAAACAAAAGGTCTGGGGTTCGAGCCTTGAGCCCTGTATGCCCCTGCAGGGGAGGGCTGCTGCGCTGACCAGACGGAACAATACCTGGCTGTGGGTCCCCCGATGGGAATGCCACACTTTGCTCCTCACAAAACAGAAGTGCTTGTATGGCAATTGGGTCATGGTAGAATAGCGATTAAAGATGAATTGGTAAGTAGAGGAATGTTAGCTTTGGATGAAGCACTGCGTCCTTTATGCCATGAAGACACTGAAATTATAGACCATCTTTTTCTTATTTCTAAAGATGTTTGGAGCTTATGGATGGAATGGTATGATTAGGGGAGTATTAAATGGGTTATGCCGAGAAGCTTCAGGGAAATGATGGTTTCTTAGAACTCAACTAAAGTGGCTGAGGGGGATGACAGAATATAGAAGTTGGCTTTTTTTGCAATTTCATGAATGATTTGGATTAGTATAAATGAGATTATTTTTTACCAAAAAAGAGGGGATCGTGATTCGACATAAGATGTGATCAAGCTGAGGATTGCTTTGTGGGCTAATGTCAAGTGGCCCAGTGATTTTAGTTTTGTGCTTAATGTTGTTAGATTTTCGAATGTCAAGTTGAGAATGATGGAGAATAAAGCTAAACGACCTATTATGGTATGGAATAAACCGGATATTGGAGAGGTAAAATTTAATGTGGATAGGGCTACAAATGGTTGTCCAAGTGATACAGCTATTAGGGGGTTGTTAAGAAATAATGAAGGAAAGGTTCTAATGAGATTCTCTAAGTCCATTCTAATTAGGGACTCCAATCTTGCTGAGTTTTTGGCCAATAGGGAAGCGTTCTTCTTGTTTTTCGAATCCATATGGGCTAATGACCTTAAGCTCATCTTAAAAAGTGACTCTTTGAATGTAGTTCAATAGGCTAATTCTCCTTCAAATACATCGTGGAGATTTAGAAAATGGGTGCTTTAGTTGGAAAACCTCAAGAAAAAGTTGATTGGGTGGAAGGTTTGTCATATATTGAGGAATGGTAATCAAAAGGTTGATCGGTTAGCTAAAGATGGGGTGTATAGGGAGGTTGCTCTGCTTGAATTTGGTGGTGAAAGTTTATCCTTGTAGGGGTGTGGGGTTGCTGGCTATTGATCTACAAGTCTCCTAGAATGCTTACAGGCTTGGGGTTTTCAAATTTGGTAGGTATTTTCGGCTTAAACGGTTTTAGGGGTGGGATTTGCTTGATTTAAGGCAAGCTTTTGTCGTCTTGGTTTGCTACAAGGATGAGTCTTGGATTTTGTTTTACTGTGTACAAAGTTTGGGTCTGGTTTTGTAAAAAATGTTCAAGTTTTTGTGTTTTTGAGTGGCTTGTGATATTGATGAATGTTTCTTGATCTCATTGGAAACATTTACTAAAGTTGGTTATGTTCTTCTAGGATTTTAGTTTTTGTGATTTCATGGGACATATGCTTCTGGATGTGCATTCTACCTTTTTTATGGTAGCTCTTGTAAAGCTAATTTTTGAATGATATGAATTAAATTTCTTATCTTTCAAAAAAAAAAAAGGATACCCACCCATAATAATGTGATTGTGAATATTGAACAGCCACTATTGCATATGTGCTAATGTGGATAGTTAAATGTCAACTTGATGAGGAAATAAGTGTGGATGATATGGACCACTTTATGAAAGCTTTAGAATGGATGATAGATAGCCCACACGCTGAAAGTATGAGTGTGAATGACTAAGCTCACAACATTTAAATGATGTAAGCATGGATAGTTAAATGGCCGTCATTGAGATTATGATATGATTGGAAATGATAAAATGCGAAAAGTATGATTCTAATGGTAAAGTGATATGCGAATAATAATGCATGTTATAAGTATGAAATTGCTATGAGAGCATAAAGGCCATATGTAGGTGTCATACCACATGCGTAAAAAGGCCAAATGTTAGGTGTTGTACCAAATGAGTAAGCCAAATGTAGGGCTTTATACCACACATAAATTGGGATTAGATGTGGTGCGTTGTATTACACACTTATATAGCCTTAAGATGGGGCAATAGTACCAATCGCTTATGTATAGTCATTAGTATGACTTATTTCATTATTGTATAATGATTATGATGCTATGGAACATATATACAAGGTTGATGTGTTGTCTTAGTTTTGTATGATGATTTACTTGGATATTCACATTTTTAAGGTTGTTAGCTCAATAATAATGAGAAAATATCCAATAGGGGGGGGTGAATTGCATTTATAAAATTTCTTTCCAACAAACTAAACTTTTAATGAAGGCAAGCTTGAAGACAAATTTCTCAAATTTATTTTCACTTTAAAACATGCCAAAAGTAATTTAATAAATTAGTAAACAAACAAGTTCAAAATAAATTTTCAAACTCTTTAAGGCTAAAGGCACTAATGTAAAATTTTCACAAATTTCCAATCAAGTCAAGTTAAAAATAATTTTCACAAATTTGATTTTCTATCAAAGTGTATCAAAAATAATTTGAAGAGTAAATTAGAGAATAACCAAGTTCAGAACAAATTTGATACTATTTAATATAAATGCATAAATTCGAGGAGTGAAAGATAATGAGAAAAGACACAAGAAATTTATAAAAGTTCGAATGCCCTCTCTATAAGTGCTTATGTGACTACGTTGTCACGACCCAAATTTCGGGCCATGACTGACACATGAGCCCAATGGGCATAACCCATTAAGCCCAAGCAAGCCTATTTATACAATCTTGATCATCATTCAAACCATCATTTCTCAACCCATATTGTGATTCTCAACCAAAAATATTTCAATAACATTTTATAATAACCCAATATTCACATTCGTATTATGTTAAAATAATGTTACTCTTTTGCCAGCCTATAATAGCATCAGTAATCAAATATACATATTTGATTGTTCTAACATGAATATGAGTGGTCTACATTACTTATATGTATACACAAGCATACGACTCTTGACCGTCAGCGGAGTGACCGTGGGTGAAGGACAGCTACTGAGATGTCGTAGTACCTACCAAGAAGGCGAGCATACGTGGACAACTCAATCTAGGTCCCAACTGCCTCTAAATCTAAAAACATGAAGTTTAAAAACGTGAGTATGAAACTCAATGAGTGAACAAGAAAGGAACAAGCATACCATAAGAAATGTTTAACGAAATCATGATGCATTCATTTTTCAAAACAATGCAATTTATTTTCTAGTTCTTATTAAACCCCTCATGTAAACCCCACATGAGTAAATCACTTTATGAAAAGGGTCCATGCTCAACAAAGGATTTGGAGAGTGAAAACTTTAATAGCATTCATGCGAATCAAGTCAAATAAACGACGGGTTCTCGCTGCAGCGAATGAATTTTTGCTACAGTGACACTTAACTTAAATTATCAACTGGCCAAGGGTTTCTCACCAAACCTCTTCATTTTAAACTTAATTCATTTATTCCTTAATGTTGGAAGTCCATGCTCAACTGTTGTACTAAAGAAATGGAAGATAGGGTAGCAACCGAACCAAATGAGGAGCAAAACAGAAAGATTTTCGCTGCAGCGAGATTGATTCTCGCTGCAACGAGAAGCTACAGTAACATTCTCGTTGCAGCGAGATTTCAGCCAACACCAACCCTTCAAACCAAAGAGTTTCTCGCTGCAGCAAGAAACAGGGCACCAGAAAAAATTCCCCATTCCCTCAAGCAAAGGCCACCCTGTTCACATGACCAACACAACATGAAACTCATATAATTTCCAAAAGTTTAACATGTCAATTTCACATGCATTTCAACCATATACATGAAATTTCTATAACTCACACTTTTACATATACATACATCGTCATCATGTGTGCACACCCTACTCGCACACTTTGTCATCATCACGTGTGCACTCCTTACTCGCACACTCCATCATCATCATGTGTGCACTTCCATCTCGCACTCTATCATCATCATGTGTGCACTCCCTACTCGCACACTCTATCATCATCATGTGTGCACTCCTTACTCGCACACTTGAACATCACCACCCAACATCATTCATCAATACACAGCACATATTCATAAGATATATACATACATACCAACATAATATAAAGTACTTGAATTCATCCTTATTCACATCTCACATTTCACAATATCAAAAACATTTAATCAAGACTTGTTCCCTAGCACACATTTTTTAAGAAAGATTGGAAAAAACCATTCAAATATCTTGTGCAATTACATTCACATTCCCAAAACAAGTTTGAAAAGCAAGTCCACTCACCTGAATTTATTGAGCGTTTAACCGACTCTAACTTTCCTAATGGTCCAATTAGGGCTGTGGGACTTCATTAGAACCTATCATCACATTAGTATCACCAATATGTCAATTCACATACTTATAAAGTCTAAAGCTATCTCTTAGCTAGCTTCCAATTGCCATTTAAATGGCTATTTATTTTCACTACTCTAATCACTCTAAAATGAGTGGATAACCTCAACTACAACATTCACAAGTCTACTTACTAATCATTCCCAACACAAAAAAATAAATTCTAATTCATTACTCACCTTGGTAGCTTGTAACTTTAAAATTCTTTCTAATAAATTTTCCAAGCTATTATGGGAGCTTTCTCTCTCTTTCTCTCTCTAAACACCTAACTAGTGAGAGAAAGTATGAAAGTGAGAATTTTCAAGGGTTTTGAAGTGAAAGAGCACAAGGGTTCCATGAAAAGGTACACAAAGGCATGAAAATTGAAGTTAGAGAGAGAAAGTTATGAAGTTTTCATACCATGCTTCCATGGAGGGGGGGGGGAAACAAACTTGAGATGGAAGGAGGAAGAAGAAGAAGCTGCTGGAAATTGAAGAAGCTGCTAGAAGGAGAAGATATTTATAGCTCAAACTTATCCAATTCCTTTATAAATTACGAAAATGCCATTTTGCAAGTTAACTTGTTCTTTTCCAATCCTTTGTGCAATCATTTTACTCTTTTTATACCAAGAAAAGGTCCATAATAGTCTAAACATGCTTGGGTCTGTGAAAACTTAAAAATTTTGATCTGGGGTGCAAAATGACCATTTTACCCCTATTGTGAAAATTATTGTCACTTCTAGTTTTTTTCGTGTTTTCATCATTACACATCATTTATTCATTCCTTAGGCCTATTTAGACCTTAATAGCATCAAAAACCCCACTCGTAGGAGCTCACTAAGAGAAATTACGAAATGACCCCTAGTCCGCATTATCGCGTCTACTTCTAGTTACGTGTTTATAGAGGTTGATATTTCACAGGTTCACTTCTAAATTACCATTTTAACTCAGTAATCAACCTCAATTAGTATCTGTAAACTTTATTAGCCATTATATCAAAATATAAGGTACTACATACGTCCTTTCCCTTAGCAAGCTAAGGAGTTTCAAATCCACTATGAAATTCTTTTTCAAGGCTAAAGCATAACCTTTACAATGCCTTTTTCTGGGCTCAAGCACAACCCATACAATGCAATGCCTTTTACGGATCAATCACAACTTTTTTACCTTGTTCTTAGGCTAAGGTATAACCTCTATGCTTTCTAACAATTTTGAATAACAAGGATACCTCTAAGTACAAAATTGGAAGATTATGATGGTGATACAGATGATTAGAAAAGATGGAAATGAAGGCACAAAGAAATTATAACACAAGAAAATTTAAAAGCTTGGTAGAAGAATTGAATTTGCTTGCTTTAGCTTGGTTTATTTCTCTTTTCTTTTTTTTTTCTTCATATGATTTGATTCTTGATCAAATGATGTTTTTCTTCACTTTTCTAACCTTCTAAATGTGTTGGAGAAGTTCTTTTTATAGTTGAAAAAGCTTTGGAGCCATTGGAGAAAGTTTGGTGAAGAAACTAACCGTTTTCTTGTTGAATTTTGGTGGCGTTTAGTATTTTACAATGCTATATGATTATAGGTAATGTGATTACAAGTAATGTAATTGCAAACAATGTGATTGTAGGGAAAATAACATTACAGTGTTTGGTATACAAGCAAAATAATGATTAAAATACAAGAAATATAACATTGTAGCATTTGGTTTACAAGTACTTTGATAAAAATATAATATTAATTTTCAAAATTACACCCATTTATTAAAATGCAAGTTTAATATACTTGTATTTTTTATTGTTAATTTTTATATAATATCATCTCTTAAATATATTTTTAATGTCATATATTTTATTTTCATTGTTATTATAATTTTATATATTTTATTTTCATTTCTTTAATATAATTTTTTATATTATATATTTTATATTAATTTCTTTTACTTATATTATATAAATTTTAATTTCTTATAACTTATTTTATTTTAATTTCTAATTTTTATATTATATATTTTATTTTAATATTTTTTATTTTAATTATAACATTACAAAATATTTTTAACAAAGTAATAAAGTTAAAGGGTAAAAATGTCTTTAATAATATTGCAATGTAATGTGATTGCATTGGTTTTGAACTGCAATCACATTACATCCCTTGGCTGCAATGTGATTGCATTACAATCTTACATTACAGTGGTCTGTTACAAAATAAACACTGCAATGTAATTTAATTAGACACATTACAGAGAATGTGCTTCCACTTTCCTTATACCAAACGCTATCTTTGTGTCCAACAATCATTATCTATCTATAGTTCGTGTGTATCTATTGATAGATACTAGGCAAAACCACATCTATCAATATATATAGAACATATATTGATAAATGAAGAACATATATGGATAGATAAGAAACAAAAAGAGTTCCCTTGAGTTCGTTTTTGCTATACACACTTTAGCATCTTTACTTGATGAACCTATCTTGAAAATCAAACACTTTAATATCTTAAGAATAAGTGTTAGAGAGATTATAAAGCTCATTTAAACAAATTTAACACTCATACATCTAAATCAAGCTTGTAAATTTTCAAGGATCACTCAAATAATGTTTAAGCAATTTTGAAACTTTCTCTCATTGAAACACTTATGGCATGTTTGGTTGGGGGAATGGCTAAGTCATTGCCCCTCTATTCGTCAAAAAATTTTCTCCCTCCATTTGGATTGTTTTCGGAGAAGGAATAGCTATTCCAAAAAAATGACCATTCCTCACAACTTGGCAAAACTTTGGAATAGCTAATACTATCTCCCCCACACCCATGGGAATAGAGTCCAAATATTTTGGACTAAAATGTCCTTACTTACTCTAAAAAATTACAAACCTAACTTATAAACTAATATTTTAAATTAAAAATTATAATATTATATTATGATAATAAC
>NC_030854.1:27073306-27082443 GCF_000208745.1 Theobroma cacao
AATATTTTAACATTTTAATGATTAAATTATAAATAAAATATTAATATATAAATTATCAATTATTAATATTTTAAATAAATTATAAATTTTAAAATTTAAAAAATAACGTAAAATAAAAATATATAATCTTAATAACATTTAAATTATAAATAAAATATTAGTATTTTATAATGTTAATGATTAAATTATAAATCAAATATTAATATTTAAATAAATTATAAATTATTAATATTTTAAATTAAAATAAAATAAAATAATCATAATAACATTAAAATTATAAATAAAATATTAATATTTAAATGATAAATTATTAATATTATAAATAAATTATAAATTATTAATATTTAAAAAATAAAATAAAAATCATAATAATATTTAAATTATAAATTAAATATTAATATTTTATAATGTTAATGGTTAAATTATAAATAAAATAATAATATTTAAATTATCAAATTTTAATATTTTAAATAAATTATAAATGTTAAAATTAATAATCATAATAACATTTAAATTATAAATAAAATATTAGTATTTTAGTCCAAATGTTTGTATAACTTGAATTTTTAATTGTATTCATGAGCAATGATCTTGAACAACGTTATTTAAGCATTTGAAAAGTATTATAATGATGTTTATAAAACTCATGTTGTTTTTGCAAAGTAAGAGTTATTACAAAAATTCTTTCCCTTGACTTGTCTCTTTATCGGATCCATTCACGAAGTTTTTGTGACTTATCCACTATTTTTCTTTATTTTTGTTTTACAAATTAATAACTTGCTTGACTAGGCGCCATGTCGAGGAGGAGTTCAACTCATATTCGATAGTTGTGGTAATGCCTTCCTTCCAATCCACCAATGTCACTACACTCTGCAGTGTGTTGAGTCAAGTCCTACAATGTTTGCATATACAATGATACTTGGTTATGTAATAAATATTGATATACTCATATTCGCTTTATGATTGTGAATATTGTGTTGAGCCCCGAATTGGGTGCATATGATTGATGTTCTTATGGTGAAAGGACAATAGATGATAAAGGTACCGGATGTATGCCGGACCATAGAATTTATATGTTATATAAATGTTGATATTTAATGAAAGGAATTTCACACATTATATTGAGAAGTTTCGTAACAATGTGATGATGTTTATATAATTGTGAATTCTATTATGTTGAATGGATGTTTGTATAAATGTGATGAATGATTAGCTCATAAATGTTGACTGAAAAGTTGGTTTGGGCCTAGTGGATCATACCTACGTAGATCCATACGTTGGTTACAAGGCCCAAAAACAAGTCGTGACAATCTAATGGCTACAATTAAAGAGCCTTATAGTAAGGTCAATTTTATTGACCTTACCAAACTCAAAATTCTTTTCTGAAGCAAATCAATTCACGTGGAGATAAATTCTCCTATGATCTAGAATTCAAAACGCATATTCCAATATTCCCATTGCCCAGCATTTTCATTTCCTTCTCCCTCTTTCTCTTTTTCCCTACGCCAAATAGCAAGCAATCCAAGTATGCATGTTTATTAATTTACCTTAATTTAGATCAAGTACGCATGCTTACTAATTTACTCTCTAAAACTCAAGTTAAGAGGGTTGTTTGATTTTAATTTTATAAATATCAAACTCTGATTTATCTAATTATATTCATTTTTTTTCATTTAAGTCATAATGCTTTAAAAATTAAGTTCGTGAATTATTTAAAAAAATTTAAATAAATTTTTATATTTCTATAATGTTCAATCAAATTTTTATATTTTTATTTTAAATCAAATAAGCTTTTACAATTATCGATTGATTAATTATAATTAGTCAAAATATCTTTTGTTATTTTTATATCCACATGACGCTAACATAAAAAGTGAAAAATACAATATGATTATGTTATCTTATCACATCAAGATGTTATATCACCATTAACTTGTCAATATGTCACATTAACATTATGAGATATAAAATGATAAATGATATTTTAATTAATGAACTATTAATTATAAAGGTTTATTATGCTCAAATTAAAAATATAAATATTTAATTGAACGTAATATAAAGAATAAGAATTTATTTAAATATTTATAAATAATTTATAAATTTCTTTAAATATTATGTCTTCATTTAGCAACATGTACGAAGGCATTTGACACAAATTATTTTGCATGCAAAATTTAAAATATCTGCCTTTATTTTTCTTTACGTGCAAAACTTTGTGTAGAGCACGAGTATATAAATGCAGTTAATTCTAATTATTTATATTTTGTAATCATTACGTAATTATTATAGAAACTAGGGCAATGTGCGTGCTTTGCGACAAAGTTTATAGTCAAGCTTTTAATTACGTGATCAATGTTTAAAATATACTATTGATTCTGAGAGAAATGTTGAAATTAATAAGATTAATTGAGATATAATTAGTGTATATATATTTATTCATATATGCACGCAGTGTAATCTTTCGTGATATTTACCATGCATCGTGCAATATAAATATAGTAATGTTGTTGGGTCAAATGCTTGGTATTTAGCGAAATCTTCTCTTTAATTATAAATAAGAAACCAAGCAGTTAAAAAAATAGAAAAGGAGAGAGTTCTTCCCGAATAACACTAATATATCTCATATCACAAGGTAATGATATCTAAAACTTTCTAATTAATTTACATCCAAGTCTAATTTTCTCTCCTTTATTTTTGAATTTTTTTGGCATATGTGTCTATAGCTTGTTGGCACATACAACTAGTTCTTTGCTAATCCAATAATGTTTGTATGCATGGATGCAATGAAAACAAAAGTCTCTCTCAGTCTTTATCAGCTTAGAAGAAATGGAGCAAAATTATCAACATAACAAGCTAACCAAGATGCAGTTAGATGATGCTACTCAGAACGACGAATACCTCAATTCTTTTCCTCCTGGTGTTCGATTCTTCCCTAGCGACGAAGAGTTGCTTCAACATTACTTAAAGAATAAGGTTTTGAATCAACCCATTTTCCCAAATATCATTCAAGAAGTTAATCTCTACCAGCACCATCCCCTTGAGCTCACTGGTTAGTAGCTCTATTTATGCACTACAACCTCTTACACTTCTATAGAGTCAATGAAAGAAGTGTAAGACTATAAAAAATTGTTGACGTTAATGGAAATGTTGAGAATTTGTAATTAGTAAATGAAACTGAATAGAGATTGTTTTTGTTAGGGATGTACAAGCCACTTACAGAAACAGAGTGGTATTTTTTCACTTGTAGAGATCGCAAGCATTCCAAAGGATGTAGGCCCAATCGTGCTACTCCTAGAGGATTTTGGAAGCAAAGTGGAGTTGAAAAACCCATTCCTTTAGACTCTGAGGACGCAATTGGGTACAAAAAGTGGCTTATTTTCTATGAAAAGGAGAATGAACAAGTAAAAAGAACGGACTGGAAAATGCATGAATATAGAATTCATGATACCATTTCATCTCCAAACAAGGAAAGTGCAGGGAATTGGTTGAAGGTGATATTCAAGGATGCCCAAGTAGAGTTTTCCTTTGTTATGTTTTGCTGGTTGGTTTTTTATTCTAATGTTTTATGTTGCAGGTTGATGGTTGGGTTTTGTGTAGGATATTCAAGAAGAAAGAGAAGAATAATGAGGAAGAGACTGAAACTTTCAATCCAGAAGTAAAGGATCACGATTCCATATTTGATGATTATTTTTCACTCACAGCTGAAAACAATTTTCCTTATCAGAAAAATAATGATTGCTTCGATGATTTGGAGGAATTTGACCTTAGATTTTTTTGCAAGTGATGGCCAAAGTTGAGCAACGAGGACTAATTGATTCATGGTTATGATAGAAGATATACATGTTCAATTTGTAGCTAATTACTTCTTTGAATGGAAACACTATTTTAATAATTCTTTTGTCTAAAAAGACATCTCAGTAATTAAAATTTATTGCATTCTACAAGGTTTTTATTGCCGCAACAAACCTAGAAATGGTTGCTTGAAAGTTGAAATGGAACTAATTTAAATTATGGCAAATTTGGTGGTGAAGGGGAAAGAGTCCTTCTAGAAGGACGTCTTAGGTAGGAAGAGGAAAGACTGTTGCCTGTATTGGGCCTAAAGTCAATTTGGAGGAGCAATAGATGTAGACATTGTTGACATCCTTAATTTAATTTGATTATGATGATAACAATGTGATTTGCAAGTATGAGACATGGACCGAAAATAAAGGGAGCCCGTTGGAAGAGGAAAACAACTTTCTAGGCAACCGAACAATGTTTATGTTGATTTAATAAGGCCCATGGTTAACCACAAATTTTATAGTTGGAGCATGCCATGAATTTCCATTTAAATTTGTTTTGAGGTACACCTGATTTTGACAGCCTTCTTGAGCTCCTAATTAGTTGGGACATTTCTTCAATGTTCTATCTAAATTGCAAAGCACAACCATCAACCATGGATTGGGTACATGATGCTCTCTGTGGAGAAACTAGTGCATCCAACTTAGAAATCCATGAATATATTTTGAGGGAGCAAATGGCATCATGTTTTGGATTACGGGATGCTATTAAAAGAGTAAAAGATCACGTAAACATACTGTTTTTTCAGAATCCTTATTCCTTTGTGATGGGGGGGGCCAAAAATAAATCTAGTACAAAAGGGTCGTAAAGGTGAAATAGACAGAAAGTAGAAAGGAGATAGAGAGAGGGAGGGAGAGGACCCATGATGCCCCAAGGAGGAGAGACAATCCATGATGCAGGGGTCATGATGCATGTCCTTGTAAAGAGAGACCCCCAATCCCAATCATCAATAGAGATTCCACTGTGAAATCCTAATATTTGTGCAAATATCTATATATGTACACTTTTCTTTTCTTTTTTCTTTGCTTTGAGTGTCTCCTTCTTTCTTTTTTGTGCGGTCATAAGGATGACAATCACCAAAAGTTGAGGGGTGACCCCACACCCATCACCCTTGCACATGCCATTGGTAGGAGTGTGGACAGTGGAGTCATGTCCTCAGAAAGTTTGTTTCTCTTTTCTTTTTATTTTTTTATTTTTGAAAGAGTGGAGGGAAAGGGAAAGCGTGGGCCTTGGAACTGTTTTTGCTGTTGTTCTTACTTCTACGACAACGTCAAGGATTTTGTTGATGCAATCCCAATATACCAAAGTAGTTGGCAAATCATGTATCCTTTCAAATCTTTCTTATTCGTTATCATCAGGGTTTTATGCTAAAGAAATTGGCCATCTCAGTGTTACTCTGCAGCATATCGCACCATCGTTCTTTTCCTTGAGAAAACCTCAAAATTCACCACTATTTCAAGTCATTAATAATAACAAACACAAAAGTGCAATTGTTTTATGAACAAGATTCGAAGATATGGAGGAATTGAATCCAAGCCACGTTAGTTTAATTTCTTTTGTTATCTAGCTAGTTTCTGACCCGTAGAGTTGAGATTTATTATTTAAATACTTGTACATTCATAAATTAACATTTTATGCTTAATTATGTTTAAATTTCAAAATTTAGAACATATTTAAAACATATATATCTACTGAAAGTCAAACTCTTTTTTTTTTTGTAAAAGTACTACAAGTTTCCAAATACATGGTATATATACAATATTATAAAATAAGAAAGCTCATGATAAAATATTAAATAAAAGACTGCAATGAGTCAAATAACTAATATTAAATTCCCTATTTCCATAATTTTTCTAAGTTTAAAGATCTTTGATTTGATGAGAATTAATGGCCATTTTCTTGAAAGAATTCTAAGTGATTTGCGTGATAGATTTGCAATCATAAGGTTTTAAAGATTTGGATAAGCTTAATTTTTTGAAAAATTTTGAAATATTTTTAAAAGATATTGATTACTGAATAATTGATAAACAACTAAAATTCAAGAATTATCCTTCATTTTATATATATATATATATATATATATATATATATATATATATATATATATATATATATCGTCATGTAAGCAATATTTATCCAATAACTTTTATGTATATGTTAATAATAATAAGGGATATCACCTTACTAGTTCCAAGTTGTCATTTTCAGAAAAATGCCTAGTGTCCAATTTCTTTTATTTAAGATTGGGTTTAAAAACTTGAATTTAAAAGAAACTAATTGGACTTTATTTAGTATAAATTGTGTAATAAAACACATGTAAATTATTTTTCCAAACATAGTAAGTTAAATTTATATTTTAAAAAAAAAAATAGAGTTGATTGAAGGGTTTTGGTGTGACAGTGAAGTTGTCATTCTTACGAGGAGATAGCTTGCTTCTCTCTTCGGCAAGCCCAAAGAGACTTAGCCCTCTCCTGCAGGACCTGCACTGCACCATCCCAAAAACAAAAGGACATGCACATAATAAAAACACCCGCACGCACGCAACTGATTCCATGGAGGTGCTCGTAGCAGACCAATCTCTTGTTCTCAACAGTGTTGGTTCCAAGTAAAATTACTGTACCAAGAAACGAAAACAAATTACTCAACAGAGTAAAAGTCAATTTCAATACTACTGTTCATCGATGTTGTTGACTGCTCAAGGATTTGCGTTTGCCCCTGTATCAACCTTGAAAACAAAGTGCTGGTGGCAGTGGCCATATATAAATATAATAAACTTATACTTGTACAAATAACTTATTAATGTTCAGGCAGAAAGATCCTTCCTTAAAGCTTTTGCTTTGCATAGTTGGAGAGATACCCTTTACAAGCAGGCATTTCAAAGAGCCTTTCTTTCATGTGTGGTCAAATATATGGTGAGATGCTACTAATGATGCCATCATGACGCCCTATTGATTTTCTTGACTTATTGCTTCTCTACTTTGTACTGTGCTCTAGAGTAGTATATACTTCTCATCACCATTAGCAACTAAAGAAAAGCTTACCTGGCCACAAATTTCCTCAACTTTTTTTTTTTTTAAAAAGAAAATATTTGAATTCAATTCTTTGAGTAAAGGATACATGTATTTATCATTAATTATTAATCTTGTCAACAGCAAATTTAATTAAGTAAATAAGTTTGCACAATGGTTTCATTCATTAATTTAAGGAATTTTTTTAACAAAATATTGCATAAAATTGTTAAATTTAATAGCCCGAAGATACAAACAGAGAAAAAGAAAATTGTTAAAAGCTAGTCAATTAAAAGAAAATCATTGAACTTAATTAATTATGATTCATAAAAAAAAAATACATGATTATGGTGAAGTGGTAACACCATGGCATAGCACGCAACATGATTATAATCCATGTGTTAATTAAAACCCTTGAATCTTGCACAAATTCCGGCCAAAAATGAGATCTATTATTGTTTAATATTGATTAATCTTGTGATTATGTCGAAAGTAAGTAAAAGGAGGTAGTCATAAAGTAAATAATAATCATTGGTTATAGAATTGAAAATTAGGATTAAGCTAGGGGGGGCTCTGTGCTTTCACATTTGACCTAGTACTTGATATTGAACACATCTCAATGTTTATTTGCAATGAAACCCTATAGTCATGAGCAAAAGGTATTAAGGAGTGTATGATGCTGTCTATGGCTTTGGACTTTTTACCTAAAGACTATGTACAATAATATTTGTTTTTAGGAAGAATTTTGAATGTCGTGACATTCTTTTATCTATATATCTATGATCTTTATATTAGGTGGTGGGTCAGCTTACTGTCAAATAGACAAAACATGTCCCTAGCTGTTTGGGAGATTACACTATTAAAAACCCATTTCGTGGGTCCCACTCTCCGTATGAAATAATTCAGTTAGGCTCCCCTTTCGTAAATTTGCGTCTGTAGGAGGGGAGGAGAGCTTCAAGCTCTAGGAGACATTAGCTAATCAATAATTCACAAAGTTACAAACAAGAAGTCACAATATTTGACAGAAACCAACTACTGGCTAGCTTCCTAGCTATTGTTAATGTTACTGTATTTGTATTGATAGACAACTATATATATTAGAAATGAATCTCTTTTGACCATATTCAAAGGGGTAGGTAGTTCTTGGAGTAATGGGGAAGGACATTGTTCTCTTTCTTGGGTCAATCTTTGTTGAGAATTACGTTGAAGTTACTAATGTTGTCAGTGATGTATTCATCTGGGTAAGTTGTGGAAATGTGGATGAAGGTTTGGACTTTGCAAAGAAAACAATGGAAACCAATGGAGAGAAATAATATTGGTAGTATAAACAGAAAGCAATGAAGTACTGAAGTGGCTTAAGTTTTGCAAATCCCACTATTTCTCACCCCCAAACCCAATCACTTAAATAAGATAACCCAAACTTTTTTTTTTTTCTTTTTTCCTTTGGTAATCAAATACAGCATAAAACCATTCATCATACTCTTTACTTTCTATGGTTTTAGTGAACAGTGTGTCAGGAAAAACATACTGTTAAATAACATAAGAATGTTTAATTAATGGGGAGAATCATACTATTGAAAGAACAATTAAAGGACAAAGTGTGCTTTCCAAGGGTGCTTTGAAAATTAGAACACCAGACATAAAATATTGTAGTAGCTTTTATAGAGTGACAGGACTAAGAGATTTAACCTTTTAACCACCAACTCTTTTAACATTTTGCAAAATCTTGGACTAATGGGTTGTCCCACACATTGTATTTGACAGCCCTGTCATCTCCACATTATTTTCCCCAAGCACAATATATAGCAATTTACTAGAAATTAGAAATTTCCTCCTCTGTTGATGCGGTTTTCATTCCCAATAATGTGCTTATGTTGGAGCTCAATGCCCTATATTTGAGAATTCTCATGCCTAGGGAGGGTGGATAAGCATTTCACTGCTTGCATTGAGAATTAAGTTAAGAATTCTTTTGGCCGTAAATGTACTAATACTAAATTTGGGTCTAGGCTCTGACTCCCTTTCATAACTTTTTTTGTGTATTACTTTTTAAATATTTTTAATTATAATTATCTTTATAGGTATGATTTTCACAATTATACTGGATGGCAAAGAGTAAATTGAAAAGTTATCCACAAAAAACTTATGGGAGGGGGTTGCTTAAGGAGCTAATCAACCCAACTTAAATCTTCAAAGCTTATTTTAAAGTTTTAGGTGCAAAACTGATAACTAGCAATAATTGTTTGAACTGTTTTTTTTTTTTTTTTTTTTGGGGGGGGGTGGGGGGTT
>NC_030854.1:27083947-27125436 GCF_000208745.1 Theobroma cacao
GAGAGAGAGAGAGAGAGAGAGAGAGAGAGAGAGAGAGAGAGAGGGTTGAAGCAGTGCAGCCTTCATTCACTCGTCACTGCCCATTTCTCGTGAAAAAGGCTTACGTGACAAAGTGTTCTTTTCCTTTTCAGACCCGCAAATCTCTCTCTCCAAAAACACCTGTACCCAAACATAGTACATTGTCTCCTGGTTTTCTCTCTCTTTGGCTTTACACTTCTCTCTCACTCTTCACTGTTTACTCATTTCTCTTCCCTTCACTCTACTTTTAGCCTTTTGCCTTCTTTGCTTTGTTTTTGTTTCTGCAAAAATCTGATGATCGTCTTTGATCTATTCTAACATGCCCAACTACCCTTCATTTCCTCTTTCAACCCAAGTTATATGATAGTATCCCTTCTCTTTTGTTTCTTTCTTCTTGTTTTGGTTCTCTCTCTCTCTCGCTGTAATCATTCCTGGGAATCCTTTCTTTTCCTAAGCCTATGGGGTTGCTTGGTTCTTCGTCACTGCTAGGATTCTGACAAAATCTCTAATGGATTTTCTTGGAAAAAGTTGATCTTCTCTGGGTTTTCAATCTCTGGGTAGTCTCCATTTTTGTAAACTGTGATGCTTTGATCAATACGAGAGGTGGTATCTTTAGCTCCAAGCTCACTGCTTTTTCGTCCAAAATTTGAGATTTGGAGACCAAAAAAGGGAAGGAACCTTGAGAAGTAAAGTGGGTGTAATCAGGAAGTGATGTTATTGAGTTTTTGTATTGAAGAAGAGTCAGTTGTGTAATTATTAAAGATAAGCTAAAACAATGGCATTTCTGTGCTTCTCATTTTTGTTAGTTGGGTTTCTATCAAAATCATTTCTTGTGGATGCTCAGCTCAATGACCAAGCTACATTGTTAGCCATTAACAAAGAGCTGGGTGGTGTAGCAGATTGGGGTGACAACAACACAGACTACTGCAACTGGGAAGGCATTCATTGTGGCTTGAACCATTCCTTTGTTGAAAGACTTGATCTTTCTAGGCGTATGCTTAGAGGTAATGTTACTCTAATCTCTAATCTTAAATCATTGAAGCAGCTTGACCTATCTTATAATAACTTAAACGGACCGATTCCTTCAGCTTTGGGGAATTTGTCAGACCTTGAATATCTTGATTTGTCATTAAATAAGTTTGAAGGTTATATTCCAGTGGAGTTTGGTGGTCTTAGAAACCTTAGATCATTGAACTTGTCCAATAACTTACTTATAGGAGAGATACCTGAAGAACTTCAAGGGCTAGAAAAGTTGCAGGACTTCCAGATTTCTAGCAATAGATTGAGTGGTTCTATTCCACATTGGGTGGGCCGTTTGACCAATTTGAGAGTTTTCACAGCCTATGAGAACCAATTAGGTGGTAAGATTCCTGATAATCTAGGTTTGGTTTCTGAACTTAAATTGCTGAACCTTCATTCAAACCAGCTTGATGGGTCACTACCGAACAGCATTTTTGCCATGGGGAAGCTGGAAGTTTTGGTTTTGACTCAGAACGGACTTACTGGTGATCTTCCTGAATCAATTGGCAACTGCGGAGGCCTTTCTAGCATTCGAATTGGGAATAACAAACTTGTTGGTGTGATTCCCAAGACAATTGGAAATGTTAGTAGCCTCACATACTTTGAAGCAGATAATAACAATCTTTCCGGTGAAATTGCCTCAGAGTTTGCTCAGTGTACTAATCTTACACTCCTAAATTTAGCCTATAATGGATTTACTGGGATAATTCCTTCTGAGATCGGACAACTTATGAATCTACAAGAGTTGATTCTTTCTGGAAACAGTCTGTTTGGAGATATTCCCAGATCAATTCTTGGGTGCAAGAATCTTAACAAGCTCGATTTAAGCAACAACAGGTTTAATGGTACCATACCAAATGAAATTTGCAATATGACAAGATTGCAGTACTTGCTCTTGGGTCAGAATTCAATCAAAGGGGAAATACCTCATGAGATTGGAAATTGTGTGAAACTGCTTGAATTGCAGCTTGGGAGCAACTATTTGACTGGAAGTATTCCACCTGATATTGGTCGTATTCGCAACTTGCAGATAGCTTTAAATTTGAGCTTCAATCATCTTCATGGTCAACTGCCTGCAGAACTAGGGAAACTGGACAAGTTGGTTTCTCTGGATGTCTCCAGTAACCAGCTTACTGGTAATATTCCACCAGCATTTAAGGGCATGTTGAGCTTGATCGAGGTTAATTTCTCAAACAATCTACTTGCTGGCCCAATACCCACATTTGTACCATTCCAGAAGAGTCCAAATTCAAGCTTCCAAGGAAACAAAGGGCTCTGTGGGGATCCATTGAGCTTCTCTTGTGCAAACTCTATTGTTTCTGACCGGGCAAACTACCACCATCGAGTATCTTACAGGATTATACTAGCTGTTCTTGGTTCAGGTCTTGCAGTTTTTATATCAGTCACTGTAGTGGTTCTGCTCTTTATGATGAGGGAGAGACAAGAAAAGGCAGCAAAAAGTGCAGGCATTGTAGATGAAGGAACCAGTAGCCGACCAACAATAATAGCTGGGAATGTGTTCGTCGAGAATCTCAGGCAGGCTGTAGATCTTGATGCTGTAATCAAAGCCACTTTAAAGGATTCAAATAAGATCAACAATGGGACTTTCAGCACTGTTTACAAGGCAGTTATGCCTTCTGGATTGGTTTTGTCAGTGAAGAGGCTGAAGTCCATGGACAGAACCATAATTCATCACCAGAACAAGATGATTAGGGAGCTCGAAAGACTAAGCAAGCTCTATCATGATAATCTTGTACGACCTATTGGTTTTGTCATCTATGAAGATGTCGCTCTTCTGTTGCATCAATATTTACCCAATGGAACACTAGCTCAACTTCTTCACGAGTCCTCAAAGCAGTCAGAATATCAGCCTGACTGGCCCAGAAGACTATCTATTGCCATTGGAGTAGCAGAAGGGTTGGCTTTCCTTCATCATGTTGCAGTTATCCACCTTGATATCTCTTCTGGAAATGTACTTTTAGATGCCGACTTTAAGCCATTGGTTGGGGAGATAGAAATATCGAAGCTCTTAGATCCATCCAAAGGTACTGCAAGTATCAGTGCTGTTGCCGGCTCCTTTGGGTATATTCCCCCAGGTAATGAACGTTACCGTATTATATGGTGTAAGATTTACTTACCCGTTTTTGTTCTTGTCTCTGATTTGCTTAATCTTTTTGTTTTCTATTTTTTTATATTTCTATATTTTTCATCCAGAATATGCATATACAATGCAAGTCACTGCACCAGGAAATGTCTATAGCTATGGGGTTGTGCTGCTTGAGATCCTCACCACTCGATTACCAGTTGATGAGGATTTTGGTGAGGGAGTAGACTTGGTGAAATGGGTTCATGGTGCTCCAGCAAGAGGTGAAACCCCTGAGCAGATACTTGATGCAAGGCTTAGCACTGTTTCCTTTGGTTGGCGGAGAGAAATGCTTGCAGCTTTGAAGGTGGCGTTACTCTGCACTGACAGCACACCTGCCAAGCGACCGAAAATGAAGAAGGTAGTGGAAATGCTTCAAGAGATAAGGCAAAACTGATCAACAATTATTATCTGAGATCTCTGCATTTTGAACCATATAGTTAGGTTCTGTTGGACTGGAAATCCATATGGGGGCTTGGATTTTCATGTTCCACTCCATTTTGAGAAATTGTCTTAAATATTGGAGAGTGTGGATGAGTAAGTGTTCTTGGATTAAACGTCTGCTTGGTTTGGGTTGGAATCCTTAATCAGTAAAAACACTTCGTAATCTAAGTCAGAAGCAGACTGGATGGTTGGCAATTGCAGAGGAGGGGCTTAATCCAAAAGAATACCGAGTCATATTGGATAAGATGCCTACAATTGTAATATCAAAGTTTTTGATTTTCAAACTTCTGTTAGATATGGTTTTCTTCTTTAATGAAGTTTCAATCGTATACTAAAAAAATAAAATCAAATTTCCCCGTAAGATCTCCTATCGTACCTATTATGGAATTCTCCCAACTCTAGTATGTAGGCCAAATTGTACAATTCTGCATGTGGAATGTTGCACAATGTTGATTGCTTTTCTCTACTTTAATAGCGGACGGCTCAGATGAGATATAGAAAATGCGGGAATGCATTAAGGTCGGAATGGTTTGCCCAGGATATGATCGTTGCCAAACTTGAAGTTATACTTTTGGGGCTGCTGTGTTTAACCATACATCTGCGATCTGTATTATAGCACATTATAATTTCCTTTTACAATATGAAATGGCAAGTATAAATTTAATCAGTCTACGCTCATGGAAGTCGCTGAGAAGTTCAAAAAGACAATTAACAAAGAATTGTCTGAACAGTCTGGTAGTCCAGCTTATTGAATGAAAGAGGATATGATACTCATCTTTTCCAACGGCATTGATCTGTGTCCTTGGTGTATCAAACTCCTTCCAATCTACACTCACAAGAAAAAGCAAGGAAATTCAAAGCAGATAGCGTACAGCAACTGCAGTGTTACTAGGTCATCCAGAGGGAAAGGCGAAGGGAGTGCTGAGAAACCGAAAACAAAGCATTAGATAGGATTCTCAGAAAACAAAGAATTAAAAGAAATAATGCATTGTCAAAATAAAGTCGCACTTCTCTACTAGTGCTCCGGAGCCAGCTTTCCAAAGTGAAAAATCAAGAGTACTCGTTGCTTTGCTTTCAGAACCATTGATAATATTAAAACAAATCTGAACTATAGTCAAGCCTAAGATTCAGGAGTCCAAGATTACTACCATTGCAAGGTTTATCCTGTTTGTCAATCATATCCCCTGCACAACTGCCTTCGTTGAAAGAACTGGGCCCTGCCTTCAGCTGCAACTTGTTCGAAACCATTGAGGGATTAACACTTGATTTAGTCGTAGTCAATGACATTTATAACATTAGGCTTTGCTGCCATTGCATCAGAAGGCATTCTTCACTAATTTTTAAAATTCCGAATGAAAGTCTGGTTTTCTCTGCATTTTGAAAGCCTTCTGGATTCAGGATTATGGTTTTGAAGGCAGAAACTGTCTGTTGAAGGAATGGCTAGCTATGCTGCAACCAGACTTGGTTCTGCTGGTGAAATTGCATTCCATGCACCAGGCCTCTCTGCAGACAAGTTACTACTGCCTCAATCGAGTTTGACTTTGTTTCTTTTTTAAGTATAATTGCTTCAAGTTACATATTTGATAAGCACAGGCTACCGCCTGCAGCTGATAAACTTATCTATTATTCTGATATTTTTGGTTCATTCCCTTATCCTGCAGCATAGGGAATGCATAGCTCAGGCTTATGGTTTTCTGATATCATTTGACCTTTGTATCAAGTTCCCATGCTTTGTAATATCAGCTTATATTTCTTTATGTTAGGATATTAGTTCATAGTGTGCATTATTGTAGACAATGCAGCAGACTTAGTGGGAGAAGTTGAAGACTTTTGTTCACTGCTCTGCCTATATATACTTGTAGCAGATTGAATCAAATGCAAATGCAATTGAGTTGAGCCATATTTTTATGCCTCTTAGCTTCATTTTCCCCTTTGTTTTCTTGCAAACTTTGGCGTGATTTTGTGTATGTGCTTCAGGGAGATTTGATTCTGGCTTTGAGTCCAAGTGCACACTGCCTTTAGCCTTCTGCTGCATCACTTCTAGCAGCATTGAGTGCTTGTGTGTGCTGCCATAGGTCCAACATCATCCTAGCATCTAACTTTCTTCAAGGCCTGATGTACCTTTTTGTAAATCTTTTGATAATCACACATGAAACAACTGATGTGAAACAAAAGTCATTGCAGTTATTCATGAGTTTTGCATCTCTTTATAATTTCCTGTCAGACTAAAATAAAGTTGATTCCATAGAACATCTCAAGATTTGGGGTATAATACTGAATCATCTAGCTGTTTTATTTCACAACCATGTTTCTGTTAGCACAATGTGTTTGGATATCACATAGTTTGAACAGTAGAAAACATGTATGTGAAACTTGCATTTCAATCCTGGGAATTGTAATTATGAGGATGCCGAGAGAGATACACGAAAATTACAGTTTAGGCATCATTTATAAGAATAAAAGAAATCTACAAATGCGGGAAAGCACCTGAAGAATTCTGAATTCAGAGTTGATCATTTGTGCATAACATGAAACAGTTAAAATTTAGAAAGAAACAGAAAAACTAATTAAAACATGCATCCCCTCAATTCATCTAATTAATTATTCTTCATTCACGCACAAACAACATAGAACAGATTGAATAGCAAATAGCTGAAGAAAGGCACAATTGAAATAATAAAAAGGAAGGAAGAACGCTTTCATTAATTCAAAGGATAATATACAAGAAATCTAAGAAGTATCTGTGAGTACATATGAAATTTAAACGCCTGCTCTACCCTATGTTGTTTAAAATTTTTCCTGTCTGTGGCAGGCACTTAGCATGAACTATTGGACCTAGCTGAGATCGATCTTTGCCTGCAGACATTGATCCATTAGGTGCCCTCATGTAAACAGCTCCTTTGTACATCCAATCTTCAGTCTCATCACTGTAAAAATCCTCAAAAGCCTCCATGCACAATGCACATACTCTCTGATCTTCGTCAGCCCCAACAGCCAATTCTTCATCGGTTTTCATCTCCACAATTGAGTCCCGCCTCACGAACACAGGAGGATCTCAATTGTCAGTGTCAGTCAGGGCTGCAGCACACCCAAGCCATTGACTCTCAGTCAAGAGCCATTGTCGAGAAGGTTTAACCTTTTTCTTCTTAATTTCTCTGTTTTTTCTGACATGCCAATCCATGTGTTTGCTATGATTTTCCTGGGTCTTGAACCTTTGTCCACAAGTTTGACATTGTCGGGGGAAATCAGAATACAAGGATCTAATCACCGATTCATGGCGCACCTTAAGCCAATGTGCATCAAACTCCAGGGGAACGGCATCCTTTACGGGCGTTTCTTCGTTAGGCTTGGCTAATGCTTGTGCCCCGACAGAGTTAAGCAACTCCGACAGTACAGCACTCGACAATTGAGGAAAGCTAAGTTGAGACGAACCCGGAGCAACAGGTCGAGGTCCTGGAGGAGTATTCTCGATTGGCATGGACCTTTCAGGAACCACACTCATGGTAGCGTAAGGCTTAAGCAGACAGGAAATCGGTGCTTGATGTAGATTCAAGCCATGAACTTGAACCGGCTTGACTGTTGTTGCAGAAAAAACACCCCCGCTAGGGTTCTTAACAGCAAAACCCTGCTCTTTTTGATGTTGAAGCTGGAAATCTTGAACCGTGACAGGCTTGACCATCGTAGGAGGAAGTACTAGGTTAACTCCTGGGTTAGGGTTGTTTACCATGAAACCCTGGCCTTGTTGATGCTGCATTGGATGAAACGAGTGAGGCGATGGAGAGGGAATACGGCCGCGATTCTGATAATGAAAATATGGTATAGGTTGGTTCGGGGATCGTGAGATGTTGGTGAAACTGGGAATGAAATCAGGGATAGGAGCAACAATCCTGGGTCGTTTCCCTGGAGGAGGCAAAACTTCGGGAGCCATTCCTCGCCAGCGTTCTTGATGATGCACAAACATGTTAACAAGATCAAGACAGAGCACTGATTAACCCAAAAAAATCGATCTGATTTCTTGAAAAAGCACAAAAACTTATTTAAATACGATTTCAACCAAGATAAATGACTAAATGAGTCATTAAATTTTAATTTTGAATTTATTTGTATCAGTTCAAATCAACAGACTATATTACTTGCTTATTAAGTTACCAATTACAAACATATTTTTTTATTTTTTTAATTCATCAATTTATTTTATATATAATTGTTAATTCTCTTTTTATTTCTTTTCTCTATTCTCCTTTTTAAAGTGTGTTTGGGAACTTAAAATTAAGTTGATGCATTCTTTTATAAATTCAAGTGAAGGCTTAATGAAATTGAAGCGAAAAAGGAATTGCTGAAATACAAACAACTTCAAAATTCTTTTTCTTTGAAATGCAAAAGAAACTCATCAAAATATTTTCAAGACAAATATTTGAATTAAAATTTCAAAATAAATTTATTTTTATTTAGAAGAATTCCTAACCAAAGATTTTCTCAAAAAAAAAAAATTTTTTTTTCCTCAATTGATTTATTTTCAAGATAATGTTTCTACTTATAATAATACATGAAAATTTACCAAAACTAATTTTCTAAAATTTGATTAAAACTTTTAACATTGCCAAAAAAGAGAGAGAGCAATTTAAAGCTATTTTCATCATGAAAATTATTACATAATTTTTTTATGTAAAAGATTAGTCAAATTTCAACTCTAATCAAGATAAAATTTTAAAATATTTGTTAACATAAAAGTAGAAAAGCTAAAAAAAGCAATTATTTTTTATTTATTTAGTTATAAATTATCCCATATATGCATACGTGATCATATTTAAATAGTAGTGCCACATTTTGATTTTTTGGATCTAGCTACATCTACCGGTGTAAAAGCATGTGTACTAATTTCTCAGAGTTGTAGCTAGGCTTGGCTTTATTTGGGTTGATTGCTTACAAAATGTGGAATATTTCTTCTCCCTCAAACCACAAGATGGTAAAATTTAATTAAATTTTCATAATTAATTTTAAATCTAAGTATCAAAATTAACCTCCTAATTCAAAATTTTAAAACTTTCATAAGCTAAACTTTAGAACCCTAAATCCTCTCTCATTCGTTCTTGTTCGTTTTCATGTTTTTAGATAGCTATTCTTTTGATCTTTGCTTTAGTTTTCCTGGCAGCTTCAAACTAATAATATCGTCATTGTCTCCTTATGGCGACCAAAAACCATCAAAGAAACCTACCAAAGGAAGCACGGTCAACCATTAACTCTCCTTCATCTCCAAACCTACATTGACTCCACCATGCAATACAAGAAAAAAACTTTGAGTTCACGAAAACAACAATATGGTTGCCTGAGCTTTACTAGATCTTCGACAAAATCTTAATGTATATATAGCAGATTTTACATGCAACGTGACCCTTCCATGGACATAGATGATGAAAACAACTCTGAATTCTTTTGAGTTTATTAAAAAAAATGTCAAATCTTTCAGAATTTTAAATCTTCACCCCACTAATTTTTTTATTATACTTTCCCTCATTACATATAGACCACGTCAAAAGTAAAATAAATAAAAATCATCTTTAATTAACGTAGATTTATGTCCTGATTTTTCATCTTATTGTACATAAAAGAAATAGGCATTTTAAAAACTTGTCACAAGGTTTATAGCTATGCAACAAAGTATCGTAATAAATTTAAAATGAATTATGATAATTGAAAATGTAATGGAGGGTATCAATAAACATAACTTTATAATATTTTAAAGCAAACAACTAAGATGACAAAGTTCAAATTACTCTTCTTAAATGTTAAGTACAGTGATACAAAAGAACTAAACACTTCTCATAAATCAAAAAAATTTTAATATAAAATTTAAATTAGAAAAGCTAACATATAAATAATAAAAATTGTAAAAATATATAATATGTGGTATAAATTATGTAAGAAGTGTCAAATTACATACAAATTTAATATCCATGTCAATTTTGTCTATGAAAATGCATAATATTAGCATTAGTAAATTAACTTTGTATAGAATCTCACACAATCAAATAAATTGTTAATGCTCAAAAAAACAAATTTTAATTTTTAATTTAAACGTGTTCAAATAAGAATAAAAATACATAACTTCTTATATAAAATGAGTAAAAAGTGAAGCATTTACCTCTTCTTTGTCTCATATTGCTGAACCTAACTCCTATTCACAAGTTGTCTAACATGCATAGTTGGTAGATGCCATGAAATCTGAGTTAGATGCTTTGGTTGAGAATAAGACTTGGACTATTGTACCTATGCCTATTGATTTCAAGATTATAGGTTGCAAATGGATTTATAAAATTAAAGTTAGAGCCAATGGCAATGTTGAGAGATTTAAGGTTAGATTGGTAGCCAAAGTATACAATGAGAGAGAGGGTTTTGATTATGGAGATACTTTTAGCCTTGTAGCTAAGTAAACTAAAGTGAGAATATTTAGCGGCTGTTCATGGTTAGTAGTTGTCCCAATTAGATATCAATAATGCTTTCCTTTATGGTGATCTTTTAAAAGATGTGTATATGGAGATACCTCAGGGTTTTGAAGCTAAAGGGGAGTGCCCACTTGGTTTGAAATTAGTGTGCAAGCTTCAAATATCTCTTTATGGGCTTAAGCAGGATTTTATGCGATGAAATGCTAAATTTATAGAAACTTCAAAGCAGTTTGTTTTTCTCCAATCATGATCAGATTATTCTTTGTTAACTAGAACCATTGCTGATGGTAATTTTCTTGCATTATAGGTGTATGTAGATGATATACTAATTCTAGTTCTTTTCTGCAAGCTGGAAAATGAAGTAAAACAGTTTTTGAAATCCAAGTTCAAGCTAAAAGATCTTGGTGCACCAAAATATTTTCTTGGAATAGAAGTTGCTAGATTAGAAAAGGGTATACTAATGTGTTAAAGAAAATATGCGCTAGACTTAATTAAAGAACATGGCTTATTGGGAGCAAAGCCAACACCTACATCGATTGATTACAACCATAAGCTCACCATAGCTATGATGATGATATATTGACAGATAGTTTCAATTGTAGACAATTAATTGAAAAACTATTATATTTGACATTCACTAGGCTGATATCATGTATGGGGTGCAAGACTTATCTCAGTTTATGGATAGACTAGGAAATGTGCACTTGTAGGCAGCATACCAAATATTAAAATACTAGAAGGGTTCTCCTGGTCAAGGCATACTACTTCCTTCATCTTCAAAATTACAGCTTAAAGCCTATTGCCATAGTGATTGGGCTAGCTAGCCGTCTACAAGAAAGTTTGTAATAGGTTATGCAACATTCGTTGGTGATTCCCTAATAAGTTGGAAATCGAAAAAGCAAAATGTTGTAGCAAAGAGTTTGATTCAAGCTTAATATAAAGCCATGTCTTCTACTTGTTGTGAAACAATGTGGCTACTGTTTCTCTTGAAAGATTTTGGACTTTGTCATTTTGGTGCAGTTGATCTATTTTGTGATAGTCAATCAGCTTTTAGCATGTGTAAAAATCCAATATTTCATGACCATACAAAACATATAAAAGTGGACTGACACTTTATTAGGAAGAAAGTGCTTGCAGGGATTGTGAAGCCAAGTTATATACAGACAAATTTCCAGCTTGTAGATTTATTCACTAAGGCATTGTTACGCGAGCAATTCCAATTTTTGCAAAGCAAGATGAGTATTTTGAACATCCATACACATCTTGAGGGAGAGTGTTAAGCAAGAAGAATGAAAAAGACATACATGTGAGAAGCATGCAGGAGAAGCACCTGTTCAATAATTTATCTAAACGATGGTTAGTTAATTAAGTATATTTAGTGTAGCAATTAACCATGTTTATAATATTGAACAGTTGTAAAGAGTTTTCGGTTAGCAAAATGAAGAGCCAGTTTTTACGTTCTTCAACTTGACCTACATGTATTAGAATAAAGGTAAAAAGTCATCTTAAACAAAGTAATAAAAATTTAATATTTATTCTTTTTTGTTAAACATTTTAAAGTAATTTGTTTCTTCTTAAAATAGCTGGTAAGAATTCTTACGAAAAAAGTATAAGATGTTAACGTTAAAAAAAAAAAAATTTAAATATGAGAATAAGAATAAAAATATATAAAATTGAAATTATCATTCTTTAAAAGGTAATTGTTTTTCTATATTAACATAAATGTATAAGAATAAAGATAAAAATATATAAAGTTAATATTAACTTTCTTAAATTTTGATGTACATGTATAAGAATAAAGATAAAAATTTATATCAATATCAAACAAAATAAAATAAAATAAATCAATAGGAAAGCTAAAAAGCTATTACAAACTTTAACAATCTTTGTTCATCAAACATCTAAAAAGCTAGACTATATTAAATAGGAAAGGTGATAAAGGACAGTTTTGCTTGAGACCTCTATTCAATTTAACAATCTTTGTAGGAGCACCTTTAACCAAAATAGCCATTGAAGCAAGGGAAACATATTCCATAATCCATCCCTTCCATTTCACTCGAAATCCCATTTTTTCCATTGTAAAGTCTAGAGAACTCCAACTTAGACTATCGCATGCCTTCTCAAAATCCACCTCAAACATAAGCCCTCCCACGTTATTTTATGTAATAAATCCACCATCTCATTAACAATCAAATCACAATCCAAAATCTGCTTGCTTTCGATAAATACAAACTGATGCTCACCAATAAGTACACAAAAAACCTTTTTAAGCCGATTCACCAATATTTTAGAAATAATTTTATAAGCACTCCCCACTAAACTAATTAGCCTATATTCCCCTACACAACAAGGGTTCTTAACCTTAGGAATTACGGTTATAAAACTCTCATCTATCCCATGCCCAAGCTTCCCCATATGGTAAAATGAGTTTACGAACGACATTACCTCATCTTTCACTATTTTCCACTGTGACTTAAAAAATGATAAAAATGAACCTATCAGGACCAAGGGCTTTATCACCATCATAGTCTTTTATAACACCCCACGCCTCCTCTTTAAAGAAAAGATGCTCTAGCTCCATTGCAGAATCCCCTGTCAATTGGCGAATGCCACAAGACCACTCTTCCAATTTAAAAGTTTTCCTCTCACCATATAGACGCTGGAAATGCTTAGTTATCTCCTTCCTAATTGATTTCGGATTCTCAACAAGTTGGTTATTCAATTTTATGTAAGATATCCTGTTTGATCGTCTTCTCTCCGAAGCCAGTGCATGAAAAAACTTGAGTATTTCTATCCCATTACAGTATCCATTTATTCCGAGACTGTTGTTTCCACTTTCTCTCCTCAATTCGATATAAATTCCAAAATTTTGCTCTCTTGTGCAAAACCAGATTTTTGTTCTCAGAATGCCCACCAGAAGATTGCTATTCACCTTCCAACCCATATAGCTCAAATTCCAAAGTTTCAATTTTCTGATACATATGGCCATATTTATTCTTCCGCCAGTCACGAATGATTGGTCTTAGATTCTTCAACTTTCTCCAAATCACAAGACCTCAAGAAGTCTCACCCTTAGCCCTGTGCCAATTATCTTGGATCAATTTACGGAAACTCTCCTCCTCAATCCAGTAATTAAACACTTTAAAAGGCTTTAGCCCTCAATTAAAATCATTATCTCCTACCACCATTGGATTATGATCTGATAAGAAATTAGGTAGACATTTCTAGGCCATATCCACGTAACAATTTAACTAATTACTACTAATCAAAAATCTGTCAAGCTTTGAAAAGGTAACCTCCTCTCTTCGACTACCCACGTAAACTAATCACCCACCATTGGAAGATCCATCAAGGCTGCCTCTTGAATAAACATAGCAAAATGAGTCGTCGATCTATGAGTGTCACTTCTACCAACTCTTTCATCCTCTAATTTCACTGCATCAAATTCCCACCCACACACAACCAAACATCACGTAATCGAATTTCATTCAAGATATTCGACCAAAATTCTGCCTTTTTTGCATTGTCAGAGGAAAGGCACATCTCATTGCCAAACCATATTCTCTACCAACCACAAGAATAAAATTTTGATGACTCACCTCCTCTTCCACAATGAAGAAATCATCTTGCCACATGGTTATCAAACCTCCAGACAACCCTTCAGAGTTCACACAACAACCTTGAATTTTATTCTTACTATAAATTGACTCCAATGAAAACCATTGTTTATTTTTCAATTTCGTTTCTTGTAAAAAAACTACCATCGAATTCTCCTTGGAAATAACCCTCCTAACAAACCTCCTTTTCTCCCCTTTACACAAATCTCGTACATTCCATGTAAGTACTATCATCAATTATAAGCAACTCGCATCCCAACCAAGGTCTTGGCCATCATGTTTGGCCACTTTTCTCTTCCTCTTCTAGGGAAACCACCGTATTAAGAAAGTCATCCTTAGCATTCGCAAATGTCATACCCACAACCTTACTCATATTCCATGTTATTTCAACTTCAACTAAATTCGAATCTGAAACAATGCACTACTCCAAATCATGCATTTGTTCTTCATCAACATCTTTAGTCTATTTGCTACTTCTCAAGACCCGTCAACATCTTGCATTTTTTACCTTGGTTTTATTACTACCTTTTTTCACCTCCAAGCCGCTCCCTAACTCTTCTTACAACACTACCCCCCTCTTCAATGCCTCCCAATGCCTCATCTCCATCATCACGTTTATCACGTTCGTAACCCATGAGATGTAAATTTTCTAAGGTTTTGCCTTTCCAAAATTCCTGCTCAAGCGCAAATAAATCCATGTACGACACCTCATTATCTTTATACCCCAGGCTCCATTCTGGGATAACATCTCAATCTCCTTCCCTGAGAGCCATGGACAATATTGTTAGTTACCTGCACCTTGATATTCAATTAATTTTATCACTTCCTCAAGAAATTTAGAATCAATAATATTAATATTAAGTGGAGTCCTATCTAGACAAGGACTCCCATCATTACTCCACGATGAATCATCCCCACATGCAACATGTTTATCCTTCCGTATTAATTGTGTTCCCACCATTTCTGGACTACTCCCATCTACTACGGCCCTCAGCTTTAAACTACTATCATTTGTTTCACAAAAGTCGTGACTATACCATTCTTCTCGTCATAATCATCCACCCTACCAAGTGTCAATGATTTTGTTTGAGTTAAAACCACAAAATTTACAGACTTCGCATCTCTCTCACTAGAGATTAAGCAACCCCGAATCCTTTCCATACAACACGTAGCTTCAACCCCACAATCAAAAGCTATCTCATCCCTTGTGAAATTAATTTCCATCTTATCTAAACAAGGATCTCGTGCCACACCAACTTTGTCTCATCCCTTGTGAAATTACTCCCATTTTGCTACCAACTTCTTTGGATTTTAAATTAGAATTTAAAATCAAACTTGATTTGATCTCATTTTGATTTTCCTTAACCAAACAGAACCTATTGGTGCAACCAAGCACAGTATTTTTCCAATTATCGGATCCAGCCACCCTTGATCCTTTACATGCAACGTTTTAGTCACTACATGTCTTGAACCAATTATCACCAATACGCAAGGTAATGTAGGATTTAACCCAACCAACCCAAAAGATGAATTCTAACTTCAATCCCTTGCTCCAATAAAGTTTTCCGGAGATTACAGATAAAACATCCACCACGAAAAGTTCCTAACGCGCTACGATTTAACCAAGCAGCATTAATTTTAGGAATAAAAAATTCCTTATTATTTTTTTCCATCTTTTTCATAGGAGGATTTGAAACCATTGGCCATCCCACCTTCACCACCTCCTTGAAGGTTCAATGACAACTATCGTACGTCGCCGGTTTGATATTTGACTGAACCTTATCTATATACTCCATAACATCGGCCTCCTTGACTAGGACTCGTTAATCAGCCACAAGAATTCCATTTCCATATCTTATAGCAGCCGTAAGCTCTCTTTCCTCCCGGAATCTAACGAATGCAAAACAGCTTTCCTTTCCATAGTACTTCGCAGACAAACACATCAACCACAATACCAAACTGATCAAAAGCATCTTTAATATCAGTCCATAAAATCCCTTTCACCAAATTATTCACAAAGACCGTAAATAGAGATTTCCTCCTCCGCACCAGTTCAAACTGACCACGAATCTTTGTGCCTTGAAACCCATACCTCTAACAAGGTCGAGCCGTTTCTCCTCCTCCATTGCTACCTGTATAAAACCTCTAAACTCTCTCTCTCTTATTTTATTTCCGTTTGTCTTTTATTAAACAATAGCTTATTTGATACAATTGAATAAAATGATAATGCTAAAAACTTATATTTTTAAAATTTTAACATAAATATTTGAGAATAACAATAAAAATATATAACACGTGACATAAAATGAATAAAATGTGTCATAATTAAGTTAAAATAAATTATAATGATTTTAAATGCAATAAAAGGTAACAATAAGCATAACTTGATTACAATTTATGTCATTCAGGCAAAAATCTGAATATTTGTTACATTATCGTAAAACATCAGGAAAATGGTTTTGGATTTGATTTGAAGCTTGGATATCACTGCTTCTAAGCTTATTATACCTAAGGGTTCTTTATGTTATTGGTTTTTTTTAAATTCCTTTGTAACAATAAGTCCAAAGATTTTCTTTGGCAATTAGCAATAAAATTACATACTTTCAAAAAAAGAAAAAGAATAAGTATAACTTGATTACAACTTAACGTAAATAGATAAGATGTATCGTAAAGTTGAAATTAATCTTCTTCAATCTTAACATAAACATGTAATAACAAAGATAAAAAGTTATATTGTATAATAAAAAAATTATTATTTATTTTTTTCAAAAAATTTAAAATAATTTGTATCCCTCAAACTAGCTATAAAAAATTTTTACACATAAAATATAATTTTATGTAATTCTATAAAATGTTAATGTTAGAATTTTTTAATTTTAATATAAACCTGTGAGAATAAACATAACTCTATGTCAAGTTAAAATCAACCTTCTTAAAAAAATAATATTCTAAAATATTAAGGTGAGGATAAAATTACATAAATTGAACCTAATCTTTTTAAAATTTTGACATACTTGTATAAGAATAAAAATAAAAAATCACATTAGATAAAGTAAAATAAAAAAATTAAAAAATAATTTTTTTGTAAAAGATTTTAATGTAGTTTGTAGCCTCGCCAAATTAACTAATAAGAACTCTTACGTCAAAAAAAATTAGAAAATGTTAATGTAAAAAAATTAATATCTTTTAAATTTTAAAATAAACCTTTGAAAATAAAAATAAAAATATGTATAATTGATATCAGCCTTTCAAACTATCCACAAAAAATTCTTATTCGAGAAAAAAAAAAAACCCTTGTTCTTGTCTTTGGCACGCACCCACCCAGCCACCCCTTCCAACTTCTTGCCTTACTCTGTTCACATTCTATCTTTCCCATCACATCCTTCTTCCTCTCTCTCACAAGCTTTATATTTGGTCTGGTTCCTCTCTCACGTGTTTCCTTGATTACTTTTTAAAAATCGTTGCTTTCGAAGATAAAACCATAATCAGTATTTCTTTATTTTATTTTATTTATTTTTAAAGAAAAAGAAATTAATATTTTTTAATTCTTTTAATTTAAAGGTTCAAATTTGATCTTTTAGTTAGGGATTTTTTCTAAAAAAAATTCACTAAATCTTTTAATTTTGGAAAAAAAATTGAAACTGAGGACTTGTTTTGAGATAAGTTGCAATACTATTACTTATTTACCAAGTTTCGTAATGATAAAAATTCATAATTAAAGACTAATATTTTGGTGCTTATGGGGTTTAAATGAAATTTAAGGAAGGTAAGTCTTTTCAATAGACGCTACTTTTAAGATTTATTTTGCCTCCATCACTTGGTATGTGAAAAAGAAAATTATACGAGTAACCTTAAGGATACAATGAAGTCAAAGTCTAACTTTGTCTTTACACTTTACAAGTAGATTATAAAGAATATTTGGACTCCTTTAGTAATTGATGGGAACTCAATGGCTTATATTTATTTTCAAAACATAACACTTTTCTTACTCTTGGTTTTTCTGGCTTTGTCTTATTTATTTTTAGTTTTTCAAAATTATTGGTAATAAGTCATTTATATAGACTTACAAGTGTCTTTCTCAAAGACACAATCCTTTTGTCAAAAATGTTAAAGACGCGCAGAGAATATGAAGGAATGTTGGGACATTCTCATTAATGAATCAAGGTACAAAGGGTTTTTTTTTTTTATTATTTGAACCTGTTTCTAATCAACGTACAAAGGGTTTATATACATACAATTGTTGCTAACTAATCAAGGAAGAAAAGAAAACTAAGCTAATTGATTACAAGTTTAACTAAAATAATTGACATTTAAAATATTTTATAATAGGCTTGAGACGATCATGTTTTTGGTGTTTGCTTTCCTTTAAGTGAAACAATGTGTTTATCCTCTTCATCATTTTATTCTTCATTTTATATCTAGGCTTTGTACTTTACCTTATTCATCCATTTTGTTCTTAATCATGTTTTCTAACACTCCCCCTCAAGAGGAAGTGTGAATGCCATGAACATTCATCGCGGATAGCAATTTATGAAATTGCCCTAGCTATAATCCCTTGTGAATAAGTCTACAATTTTTTTTGTTGTGTTGAGACATGTTTTGGTTTGATCTCCTCAGATAATATTTTTTCTCAGATAAAGTGACAATCAACCTCTATATGCTTTGTCTTTTTATGAAAAACAAGATTTCTGCTAATATGGATTGTTGACTAATTGTCATTGTGCAACTTCATGGGTTTTTCATGTTTGAACCCAAAGTCTTTTGACAGGCCATTAATCCATATAATTTCATAGCATGTGAATGACATGGACCTATACTCTACTTCAATTGAGCTTTTTACTACAACTTATTACTTCTTTGATTTTTGACTTATCAAAGATTCCCCAATTAATACACAGTAACCTGTTATGGATTTTTTAGTGTTAGGGTATCCTGCCCATTCACTATCACAATATGCTGTGATCCTTAAGTCAGAATTTGATTTCATTAAAATACCTTAACCCAATGATGCCTTTATGTACTTTAGAATCCGTTGAGCAACATTGACATGTTCTTTTGATGGTTTGTCCATGAACTAACTTAGCACTTGCATTACATAACTGATGTCTGGTATGTTGAAAGGTAAGTATGGGAGCTTACCAACTAGTTGTCTAAACCTTGTAGGATTCTCTAACTCTTCATCTTTTCTTGCCTTAGATAGCTTGTGATTATAGTTTATAGGTGTGCTTATTGGTTTAGCACCGAGTAATCCGTATTCACTTAAGAGATCTAAGGCATATTTCCTTTAACATATTGTGATGCCTTCCAGTGATTGATTTACTCCAAGTCCAAGAAAATATTTGACTGTTCCTAAGTCCTTCAATTTACACTTTGAACTTAGATATTCCTTCACTTTATTAACTGCCAATGTATATGTGCTTCCAATGAGAGTATCATCCACATAAACAAGTAAAGCAATGAAACTACCATCATTTTTCTTCATGGTAAACAATAAGTAATTTGATAATGTTTTTTTTATAAAACCATACTGTAGAATGGATGAGGTTAGTTTGGCATTCCGTTGCCCAGATGCTTGTTTCAATCCATATAAAGATTTGTGTAACTTGTAGACTAACCTTGAATTACCTCGTGCTTCCCATTAATTACATAGCCCTATGGGAGATCCATGTACACCTCTTTATTCAAATCTATATGCAGATATGCATTATTTACATCCAACTGGGATAGAGACCAATTATTTTCAACTACTAAAGCTAGGAAGACTCTTATTATCGATTGCTTAGCGGCTAGATTGAAGGTTTCTTGGTAGTCAAAGCCCTCAACTAGATTGTATCCTTCTGCTATCAATCTTGCTTTTTACCTCTTTATATCTCCATTTGCATTCAGCTTTACTTTGCAGATTCAGTTACAGCTAATTGTATGAGAATTGGGAAGCAAAGGGACTATGCTCCATGTAACGTTGTCCTTCAAAGCTTTAAGCTCAAGGTCAATGGCATCCCTCCAATGAGAATGATTAACAACTTGATAACATGAATTTGGATCACTAGCTAGACAGTGAAGCAACAAAGGTCTTATGCGATGATGACAGATTATAGTATGATAGATACTTGGATATTGGATGTGATGTAACTGACTTTGTATGTGTTGGTGAATCAACTTGGTAATCATCTAGGTATCTTGGAACATGTCTAGAGCTTTGACTCATTCTTCTTGGTTCAGTTGGATCAGAAAAATGACTAGTTTTTGCTTTAGCAGTATAGTCAGCAGTAAGCAGACTATGAGATATTGGGGAATTGTTTGCTATCTCGTCTGAATTTGATATATTAAGTTGTTTTGAGGTTGGTGTAGGCTCAATAAAGGGTAATTCAGCTAATGTTTGGTCAGCAAATGGTGAATTAGCAAAAATAAGTTCACATAAGTGATAAGAAGTAGCGTGCATACCAAGTGTTTGATGAAATGCAGAATCTTGTATGTCATGTTGTGAAGATTGAAATGGGAAAGAATCTTCATGAAAAACATTATTTCTGGATACTAGGACTATTTTTGCATAAAGGTCATATACTATATACCCTTTTGGCATTGTTAGGATATCCAATGAAAATACATATGTTGGCTCTCCTATCAAATTTCTTTCAATGTTAAGCTAAAGTAGAAATAAAACATTGACAGCCAAGGACTCTAAAATGATCATAAGTAGGTGGTCTTTGGTATAAGAGCTCATATGGTGACTTGCTATTTTGGACTTTTGTAAGTACCCTATTTACAATATGAATGGCAATGAGTATCGCATCTCCCTAAAAAATGGATTGAGACATTTGACTAGCGCATTAAGGCTCTTGCTATAACCAGAATGTGTTGTTGTTTCCTTCCAACAATTCCATTCTATTGTAGAGTATCCACACGGGGATAGGTGATGAATTGCTCTTGTTTTAGCATAAAATTCAGTTAGCCCAAATTCCTATCCATTATCAATCCTAAGGCACTTAATGGTACTATCAAATTATCTTTGAACCAGGTTATTAAATAAAGGTATAATTTGTGAAACTTTTTACTTGTTTCTCATCAAATATGTCCATGTAAAACGGGTTTAATCATCTAAAGTGGTAAGAAAGTATCTTTGACCAAGAAAAGTAATGGTTTCATATGGACCCCAAATATCCATATGAACCAATTCAAAAGCACTTTTAGAATTCTGAATGTGAACAGTAATAGGTAGCTTCTTTTGTTTTGCCAAAAGGCAAATTTGACATAACAAGTCTTTTGTACATTTGATATCTGGAAAACTTTCATGTATTACATTAATTCTCTCCAATGGAGCATGTCCTAGCCTAAAGTGCCGAAGATCAAAATCCCTATGTCTTGGCTTAGACGAATTGACAGAAAAACTAATAGGAGTCTTAACAAGTCTTTCAAAACAAAAGTGTGAAGTATTGATCATCTTTACTATCTTGCATCAGATAAAAGCTTGAAGACACCCTAGCAACCCAGTCACTGTCTTGGTTGCAGTGTCCTGAACAACACAATGTGTGTCAGTGAAGAGAACATGAGTTTTCTTTGTTTTTGTCAATTCACTAACGAAGGCAAGGTTGAATTTAAACCCAAGAACACAGAATATAGTTTCAAATGTCAAGAGATGAGTTAATCTAATTATTCTTATGTGAGAAACAACAGCTTTACCATTGTTTGGAAGTTGGACAAAGCAATTCTTAATAGGCTTAGCTGAAATGAAACTACTTAAGGAATGAGAGATATGATCAATTGCACTAGAGTCCATAGTCCAGCTATTTAGTTTTATCATGGAACTATTTATATGCTTAAAATCAGATAGGATGTTATTTGAAGTGTTGAAGCAAGGATGGTTAGAAATAATACTTGCAAAGGCTGAGTTTACCAAAAAATGCTTTTCTTGTTGGTTGTTTGGTGAGCTATTCTTACCATCATTGTTGTTCAGGCCATTCTTATTCAGAAGTTCCATTAACCTATTCACCTATTGTTTGATGATAGACATCTAAATCATGGTGCCAACTCCTCCAAATTTCTCATCCTGATCTAATTGTGTTTCATCAGTTTGTATCTTATTCACAACTGAGACATTGTTCACTACTGTTTTGCTATTCCTGTAGTTTTGTTTTCCTTTTATGAACTTAAAATCATATGAAAAACCTACACACCTATAGCATTTCTCCATTATGTGACCCTTCTTACCACAATGGTTATAAATTAAGTCCTTCCTCATTTTCTTTTTCCCATCTGAAATAAGTTGAATTACATTTCCCACATTCGCAATGAGGCAATGGATGAAAGGTCTTAAGTTTTTCCCAAATTCCCTTTAGCTCAACAAAATAGGTGTCGATATATTTGCTCCCCCATGTCACATTTCTTAGAATGTATTGTAAGCTACACACCTTAGTATCAAAAGGTTGTGCAAAGTTCTCTTTCGAGGCATTCCAAATTTCAACTCTTGAATGCATGTAGAATATAGTTGAAACTATTGATTGAGAAACTAATTCTAATAGCCAACCAACTATTAAATTGTTGCAACAAGCCCTAGATGAATACAAGGGATCTGTAAAAGCAAGATTTGATATGGTTCCTTTTATGAATCCTAGTTTGCTCCTAATGGACGACGCTAGGAGAAATGATCTGCTTTAAGCCAGATTGTTGCTTAAAGTCAGCTTTGGATTGATTATTACATATCTTAGATGATTTGTGTGATGCAAATAATATGGTGATTGACAATCTACAATTGAGGGTAATTGTTGTCTCGATTCAAACATAGTTTGGGACTTGTTGTATCTTATTCACAACTGAGACATTGTTCGCTACTGCTTTGCTATTCCTGTAGTTTTGTTTTCCTTTTATGAACTTAAAATCATATGGAAAACCTACTAACTTATAGCATTTCTCCATTATGTGACCCTTCTTGCCACAATGGTTGCAAATTAAGTCCTTCCTCATTTTCTTCTTCCCATCTGAAATAAGTTGAATTACATTTCCCACATTCGCAATGAGGCAATGGATGAAAAGTCCTAAGTTCTTCCCAAATTCCCTTTAGCTCAACAAAATAAGGGTCAATAGATTTGTTCCCCCATGTCACATTTCTTAGAATGTATTGTAAGCTACACACCCTAGTATCAAAAGGTTGTGCAAAGTTCTCTTTCGAGGCATTCCAAATTTCAACTCCTGAATGCATGTAGAATATGGTTTAAACTATTGATTGAGAAACTAATTCTAATAGCCAAGCAACTATTAAATTGTTGCAACAAGTCCAGGATGAATACAAGGGATTTGTAACAGCAGGATTTGATATGGTTCCTTTTATGAATCCTGGTTTGTTCCTAATGGACGACGCTAGGAGAAATGATATGCTTCAAGCTAGGTAGTTGCTTAAAGTCGGCTTTGGATTGATGATTACATATCCTGGATGATTTGTGTGATACAGATAATATGGTGATTGACAAGCTACAATTGAGGGTAATTGTTGTCTCGATTCAGATATAGTTTGGTACTTGTTGTCTCGAACTAGTGCACTTAGTTGATTCAAACATTGTTCAAGATTCAAAATACCAGATGATGAGATGTATCAACAAAATAAAGAAGTAACTTACAACCAAGCCCAATGGAAGAAGAAAAGAGTATTAGTGATGTAGAAAATATAGAATAAAGATGATGAGATATTGCAACTACTTATGATTTCCTAAAATGGATCTCTGCAGTAGCTGAACCTGCTTTGATACCGGGTCAAAAATGTAGAAGATGGCACAAAGAATATAAATGAATGTTGAGACATTCTCACTAATGAATCAGGGTACAAAGGGTTTATATACATACAGCTGTTGCTAACTAATCAAGGAAGGAAAAAAAGAGTAAGCTAATTAATTATAGGTTTAACTAACATAATGAATATTTAAAACATTTTAAACAATAGCTTGAAACGACTGTGTTTTTGGTGTTGGCTTTCCTTTAAGTGAAATGGTGCTTTTTTCCTCTTCATCGTTTTATTCTTCATTTTGTATCCAAGCTCTACACTTTACCTTATTCATCATATTCCTTTTTGCTTCCTTGGATACTTGGACTTATTCTTCATTATGTTTTCTAACACCTTTCATAAAAACACATATTTATCTTGAAGATACCTTTGCATTTTGCAAGAATAATCCTTGAAAAAAGGTATTCTTTTAATAATCACCTTATGAATGGACAATCATTCATTCTATAAGATAAAATTTTTGAGTTACAAAATGAAAAGATAACTTTTCATATCAAAACTCTTAAGCAGTGGTATTTTTTTTATTATCTTATAATCTTTGAATTTAGAAGTATTTTTCCAATATATCATTTTACCAAGAGACATAACTATTCATATGAAAAATAACTAATAATCCAATAGTCGCATTATGTTACACTATGTGACACAACGTTTAAGCTAAGATAGCTTTCATTTTAAGAGACAATTTTTTTATTTTGAAAATACACCAACATAATTTTTCATTATTTGGCGCATATAATTCTTATAATTGGAGGTCATCTTTTCTTGTCTTATAATTTTTACACCTCTCATCTCAAGGATCAAGTCTTAAATTTTCAAGTTGTTAAAATCTCTTAATCTTTTGGGTTGTTTTTTTTGAATTAACAGTAATTTTCAATCTTGTTCAATTTTATTTTTATTTTCATTAAAATGGAATATTCCTTTGATTGTTTTGGTGTAGGATAATTATTGGAATTGATTAATGTGTCTAGAGCGAGAAAAATCAAACACCCAAAATGGAATATTCCTTGAGTCATATTGCGTAAGATGCCTACAATTGTCATATCAAAGTTTTGATTTTCAAACTTCTGTTAGATACGGTTTTCTTCTTTAATGAAGTTTCAATCGTATACTAGAAAAATCAAATCTCATTTCCCCTTAAGATCTCCTATCACATCTATTATGGAATTCTCCCAACTTTACGATGTAGGCCGAACTGTACTTTTCTGCTTGTGGAATGTTGCACAATGTTGATTGCCTTTCTCTACAGAATAGCAGACGGGTCAGATGAGATACAGAAAATGGGGTAATGCATTAAGGTCGGAATGGCTTGCCCAGCATATGATCATTGCCACACTTGAAGTTATACTGTTGGGGCTACTGTGTTAAACCTCACATCTGCAATCTGTATTATTGCACATTGTAATTTCCTTTTACAATAGGAAATGGCAAGTATAAAATTTAATCAGTCTACGCTCACAAATGTCATAGAAATGCTGTAGTTTTATGACAATTAACAATCCAACAGTCTGATCTGTCTGCTAGTCCAGCTTATTGAATGAAAGAGGATATGATACTCATCTTTTCCAACGGCATTGATCTGTGTCCTTGATGTATCAAACTGGTTCCAATCTACACTCACAAGAAAAAGGAAGGAAATTCAAAGCAGATAGCGTACAGCAACTGCAGTGTTTCTAGGTCATCCTGAGGCGGAAAAGCAAAAGGAGTGCTCAGAAACCGAAAGTAATGCATTAAGAAGGATTCTCAGAAAACAAAGAACCGAAGGGAATTGTGCATTGTCAAAGAAAGTTGCATTTCTCTGCTAATGCTCCGGAGCCTGCTAGTCAAAGTGCAAAATCAAGAGTATTCGTTGCTTTGTTTTGAGAACCAAAGCCAATATTAAAAAAAAATCTGATCAGTAGTGAAGCCTAAGCTTCAGGAGTCCAAGATTACTACCATTGCATGGTTTATCCTGTTTGTCAAGCATATAGCCTGCACAACTGCCTTGGTTGAAAGAACTGAGCTTTGCCTTCAGCTGCAACTTGTTCGAAACCATTGAGGGATTAACACTTGATTTATTCTTAGTCAATGATATTTATACCATTAGGCATTGCTGCCATTGCATTGGATGGCATTCTTGCCTAAGTTTTAAAATTCCGAACGAAAGTCTGGTATTCTTTGCATTCTGAAAGCTTTTTTGATTCAGGATTAAGGTTTTGAAGGCAGAAACTCTCTGTTGAAGGAATGGCTAGCTATGCTGCAACCAGACTTGGTTCTGCTGGTGAAATTGCATGTCATGCACCAAGCCTCTCTGCAGACAAGTTACTACTGCCTCAATCGAGTTTGACTTTGTTTCTTTTTTAAGTATAATTGCTTCAAGTTACATATTTGATAAGCACAGGCTACTGCCTGAAGCTGATAAACTTATCTATTATTCTGATATTTTTGGTTCATTCCCTTATCCTGCAGCATAGGGAATGCATAGCTCAGGCTTATGGTTTTCTGATATCATTTGACCTTTGTATCAAGTTCCCATGCTTTGTAATATCAGCTTATATTTCTTTATGTTAGGATATTAGTTCATAGTGTGCATTACTGTAGACGACGGAGCAGACTGAGGGGAGAAGTTGAAGACTTTTGTTCACTGCTCTGCCTATAAACACTTGTAGCAGATTGAATCAAATGCAAATGCAATTGAGTTGAGCCATATTTTTATGGTTCCTAGCTTCATTTTCCCCTTTGTTTCCTTGCAAACTTTGGTGTGATTTTGTGTATGTTCTTAAGACAGATTTGATTCTGCCTTTGAGTCTAAGTGCACACTGCCCTTAGCCTTCTGCTGCATCACTTCCAGCAGCATTGAGTGAGTGTGTGTGCTGCCATAGGTCCAACATCATCCTAGCATCTAACTTTCTTCAAGGCCTGATGTAGCTTTTTGTAAATCTTTTGATAATCACACATGAAATAACTGATGTGAAACAAAAGTCATTGCAGTTATTCATGAGTTTTGCATCTCTTTATAATTTCCTGTCAGACTAAAAGAAAGTTGATTCCATAGAACATCTCAAGATTTGGGGTATAATACTGAATCATCTAGCTGTTTTATTTCACAACCGTGTTTCTGTTACCACAATGTGTTTGGATATCACATAGTTTGACCAGTAGAAAACATGTATGTGAAACTTGCATTTCAATCCTAGGAATTGTAATTATGAGGATGCTGAGAGAGATACACGAAAATTACAGTTTAGGCATCATTTGTAAGAATAAAAGAAATCTGCAAATGCAGGAAAGCACCACAAGAATTCTGAATTCAGAGTTGATCATTTGTGCATAACATGAAACAGTTAAAATTTAGAAAGAAACAGAAAAACTAATTAAGACATGCATCCCTTCAATTCATCTAATTAATTATTCTTCATTCACGCAAAAACAACATGGAACAGATTAAATAGCAAATAGCAGAAGAAAGGCACAATTGAAATAATAAAAAAGAAGGAAGAATGCTTTCATTAATTCAAAAGATAATATATAAGAAATCTAAGAAGTATCTGTGAGTACATGTGAAATTTAAACACCTGCTCTACCCTATGTTGTTTAAAATTTTTCCTGTCTGTGGCAGGCACTTAGCATGAACTATAGGACCTTGCTGAGATCGATCTTTGCCTGCAGACATTGATCCATAAGGTGCCCTCATGTAAACAGCTTCTTTGTACATCCAATCTTCAGTCTCATCACTGTAAAAATCCTCAAAAGCCTCCATGCACAATGCACATACTCTCTGATCTTCGTCAGCCCGAACAGCCAATTCTTCATCGTTTTCCATCCCCACAATTGAGTTCCGCCTCACGAACACAGGAGGATCTCCATTGTCAGTGTCAGTCAGGGCTTCAGCACACGCAACCCATTGACTCTCAGTCAAGAGCCATTGTCGAGAAGGTTTAACCTTTTTCTTCTTAATTTCTCTGTTTTTTCTGACATGCCAATCCATGTGTTTGCTATGATTTTCCTGGGTCTTGAACCTTTGTCCACAAGTTTGACATTGTCGGGGGAAATCAGAATACAAGGATCTAATCACCGATTCATGGCGCACCTTAAGCCAATGTGCATCAAACTCCAGGGGAACGGCATCCTCTACGGGTGTTTCTTCGTTAGGCTTGGCTAATCCTTGTGCCCTGACGGAGTTAAGCAACTCCGACAGTACAGCACTCGACAATTGAGGAAAGCTAAGTTGAGACGAAACCGGAGCAACTGGTGGCGGTCCTGGAGGGGTATTCTCGATTGGCATGGACCTTTCAGGAACCACATTCATGGTAGCATAGGGCTTAAGCAGACAGGAAATCGGTGCTTGACGTAGATTCAAGCCATGAACTTGAACCGGCTTGACTGTTGTTGCAGAAAAAACACCCCCGCTAGGGTTCTTAACAGCAAAACCCTGCTCTTTTTGATGTTGAAGCTGGAAATCTTGAACCGTAACAGGCTTGACCATCGTGGGAGGAAGTATTAGGTTAACTCCTGGGTTAGGGTTGTTTACCATGAAACCCTGGCCTTGTTGATGCTGCATTGGATGAAACGAGTGAGGCGATGGAGAGGGAATACGGCCGCGATTCTGATAATGAAAATATGGTATAGGTTGGTTCGGGGATCGTGAGATGTTGGTGAAACTGGGAATGAAATCAGGGATAGGAGCAACAATCCTGGGTCGTTTCCCTGGAGGAGGCAAAACTTCGGGAGCCATTCCTTGCCAGCGTTCTTGATGATGCACAAACATGTTAACAAGATCAAGACAGAGCACTGACTAACCCAAAAAAATCGATCTGATTTCTTGAAAAAACACAAAAACTTATTTAAATACGATTTCAACCAAGATAAATGACTAAATGAATAATTAAATTTAAATTTTGAATTTATTTATACCAGTTCAAATCAACCGACTACATTACTTGCTTGTTAAGTTACCAATTACAAACATATTTTTTATTTTTTTAATTCATCAATTTATTTTATATATAATTATTAATTCTCTTTTTATTTCTTTTCTCTTTTCTCTTTTCTAAAGTGTGTTTGGGAACTTAGAATTAAGTTGATGTATTCTTTTATAAATTCAAGCGAAGGCTTAATGAAATTGAAGCGAAAAAGGAATTGCTGAAATACAAACAACTTCAAAATTCCTTTTCTTTGAAATACAAAAGAAACTCATCAAAGTATTTCCAAGACAAATATTTGAATTAAAATTTTAAAATAAATTTATTTTTATTTAGAAGAATTCCTAACCAAAGATTTTCTCAAAAAAATTTTTTTTCCTCAATTGATTTATTTTCAAGATAATGTTTCTACTTTTTATAATACATGAAAATTACCAAAACTAATTTTCTAAAATTTGATTATAACTTTTAACATTTCCAAAAAAAGAGAGAGCAATTTAAAGCTATTTTCATCGTGAAAATTATTACATAATTTTTTTAATTGATAAAATATATATTTTAAATAATTTATTGTAGAGACATGCGTTTGAAATACTTTTCTTTAAAAAAAATTAAAAAAATATTAGTCAAATTTCAACTCTAATCAGGATAAAATTCTAAAATATTTGTTAATATAAAAGTGGAAAAGCTAAAAAAACAATTATTTGTTTATTTATTAAGTTATAAATTATCCCATATATGCATACGTGATGATATTTAAATAGTAGTGCCACATTTTCATTTTTTGGATCCAGCAACATCTACCGGTGTAAAAGCATGTGTAATTATTTCTCGGAGTTGTAGCTAGGCTTGGCTTTATTTGGCATGGATTGCCTACAAAATGTGGAATATTTCTTCTCCCTCCAACCACAAGATGGTAAAATTTAATTAAATTGTCATAGTTAATTTTAAATATAAGTATCAAAATTAACCTCCAAATTCAAAATTTTAAAACTTTCATAAGCTAAACTCTAGAACCCTAAATCCTCTCTCATTCGTTCTTGTTTCATTTTCATGTTTTTAGATAGCTATCCTTTTGATCTTTGCCTTAGTTTTCATGGCAGCTTCAAACAAATAATATTGTCAATGTTTCCTTATGGTGACCAAAAACATCAAAGAAACCTACCAAAGGAAGCACGGTCAACCATTAACTCTCCTTTGTCTCCAAACCTACATTGATTCTACCATGCAATTCAAGAACAAAACTTTAAGTTCACGAAAACAACAATATGGTTACCTGACCTTTACTAGATCTTCGACAAAATCTTAATGTATATATAGCAGATTTTACATGCAACGTGACCTTTTCATGGACACTCTCGAGGTTGATATAGATGATAAAAAAACTTTAAATTCTTTCGAGTTTATTAAAAAAAATTCAAACTTTTAGAATTTTAAATCTTCATCTTACTAATTTCTTTTATTATACTTTCCCTCACTGCATATAAACAACATCAAAACTAAAATAAATAAAAACCATCTTTAATTAACATAAATTTATGTCTTGATTTTTATTTTTATTTTTATTGTACATAGCAGAAATAGGCATTTTAAGAACCCGTCACAAGATTTATAGCTATGAAACAAAGTATTTGTTGTAAATTTAAAATAAATTATGATCATTTAAATTGTTAAGAAGGTTATAAATTAACATGATTTTATAATATTTTAACGTAAACAATTAAGATGTCAAAGTAAAATTCAAGTCACTCTTCGTAAAATTTGAACTTAAACATAAGCAACGATAATCAAGCAACCAAGACCCTCGGCTTACGGACAGTGAATGAGCTGCAAGCATAGAAACAAAATTTTTAGACAAATTAAATTGAAGCTAACAACTCATCAATAAATATTTTCTTCTACTGTTTCAAAATCTATAGACCCAATCTTCTGACCCTCTAACCATGTCTCCTTAACCGATTTCAATTCTCAGTACCATCACCCCCGAGAGACGCTCATTTTTTTTTTTATTTGGCCTTTAACACCGCCACAACTCTTGTTTATTTTCCTTTAATTTCACTACACTCATTGTCTTTCTCCTCAATATCACCTCTGCACACAATTTTCTGTTCTTTGATGCAGCCATTGCTCTCCCTTACTCTCTTTTTAATGGCGCCATTCCAATCATTTTCCTTGCTCTTTACCCGTTGCTTGCTCACCCCTGGAGATGGGAAGAATGAGCTTGGCTTGAATAACAATTTCACAGCCTCCATAAGAAAGAGACATAGGCGTGATCAACCAGTGAAGAAAGAATAGCATGAAACTTGGTTTTACTTTTACATGAAACAATTTGTAGTGGCGTTATTAACTAGGTGGAGGCTACCCTACCATGTCGTCCAATTCCTTTAACATGGACAAGTGGTTTTAAGTTGTGATTACAAGTGGGGGTTATTCCTTAGGATTCCATTTTGTTTTTCAAGTGGGGAGTTATACCCCCATGTTTGCAAATTGATTTTACAAGTGGGGGCTATAGCGGCACGACAATTCAATCCACAACATCTTTTCTTTTTTGTTTTTTGATGTCTAATTTTTCCTCATCTTTAATTTGATCCTCAGACTTTTTTTATTATTATTTTTTCTGCAATTTAACCCCTCCTTCATTTACTTTATATATTTTTTATTTTTATTTTTTTAATTCCTTTCATTTCAGTCCTTCACTTATTCACTTTAGTCCATCATTAATAAAACTAGAAAAAGACCCGTGCGTTACGCTCGGATAGTATAGTTGTGTATATTCATTTATATGAAACCTATTCTTGATTGTTTTTTAAGGAAAATTAGATACAAAAACTATTATAGTCGCAAACAGAAAATGAAAGCTCATAATTTTAGAGTTTATCATTCTTTACATTTGTTCCCACCTTACTAACAAAATACAACTTTTTTTTAACTGCTTGGATTTTGGTGTAACTGAAAATATTCAACAGTCAAGATAGTTTGTCAATATATCGCCAGCGTTTTAAGTATATGCAAAATTTATGATCAAAATGTTAAATACACTATGTTGCATTGATGCAAAAACAATAAAGGCATTTTGACAATCAAAATTCAATGACAGATCATTAAAAGTAGGTGAGCAAAAAGTTTATAGTTGAGTTGTGCTTCTATCAACGGCTTTGTTTGGAGTATGTCCTACACTGGAAGAAAAAATTTTATCATTTGTCTGACTGCAGCTTGTTATAGGAATCAAAGTAAATGTTATATTGATCTTTTCTGACAACCAATGAACTGCGAATGATAGCATAAACCCTCAATAAAAGAAGAAAACAAACTTAGAAAGACGAAAACTATCTACATATGACAAAATAAAGAAAATAAACACCGATTATAAAAAGTTTATTAGGTAAGTAACGTAGTTTACCAATTGTACCTTATATAACTCCTAGATCAGTTAAGTGATAATTTCTTATCTAAATGTATCATATATATTTTGCCTAATTATGCCTCTAATACTATGCGGTCATGGGTGACACATTCGAACAACATGGTATTAGTTGAGTAAGACGCACCAATAACTCAAATGTATTTGTGTAAAAATTTGGCCTTGAGTGACTCAACAAGCCTTCAATTAAAAGAGTAGCCCTAGTTATCTTGTTATATGGTGGAAGATAACTTTTTGACTTAATATATTAATGAGAAATTTTATTTATTAATTCATTAATTAAGGTCTCATTGATTTGATGTTGTTGATATGTATAGCTGTCACGACCCGGAACCTCTCTCAGGGCCATGACAATCGCCGCGACATCCCGATTGACACTCATTATCCAGAATGCCAACCGGAACCCCGCAAGGCTTACATATCAGTTTCTTTCCTTTCCTGTGAGCAATCATTGTTAAATATCGAGTTTTTAGAGAACGTATACTATTTTAGATCAAAAACAATCAAAATAAAATTTTCGCCACACAGGCGTGTTTTGGTCATTTTTTTTCTCAAAAATTTTGAAACTGGCTAAAACGTAATATACAAGTACAAAACACATAATTCATATTCAAAATGAGTTTAAAAGTCTAAAATCTTCATTTAAAACGAAATTACGATTATTTGAATATAATAAGAAATAAAGAAATATTAAGTAAAATATTCTATTTTCTTATAAAAAACAATATTTATAGAGTTATACGTGAATAATTTTTATAGCGTAAAAGCTAAATAAATTTATACATACTGAAATACAGTAAGCCAAAATATTTAATTTAATTTACAATAACAAGAGGGCCCCCGAATAAACAAAAGTAAAGAGGACTGTGAACCTACGGTTTGGAAAATGCAGATCCAATGGTAGTCCTCGATGAGATCAGCTATCTACAGTCTATACTGAACCTGAAATGGGTGGAAAGGAGTTGGGTGAGATTTTGCAATCCCAATGAGTAAACAGACATTATCATAAATATCTAAAGGCGAGTAAAATGGAGGCAAGTTTAAACAACAAATTTCAACCCATTTCATAATGTTTTCAATTTATTTCTTAAACCATAAAATATTTGTAATTTACCAAAACAGTTGTTAAGGCTTATGTCTTTTATTAAAACAAGGCTCAAGCCAAAACTAATCCTCGGGGATACCTTGGCCGAGGCATCTAACCGAGTCCGCCAAGGGTGTTAAAATATTCACACGTGAAACACATTTTTATTTTTAAAACCAGCCGTCCCTTGGCGTTGGCCGAGTTACACATTCACGTGGGGGTTCGACGTGAAGTGAGCTCTAATACTACCCCGGGAGTTACCCTCCTCGCCTCTACAACCGGAGTAACTATATAACTGGGTTTACCGTGCCCCTCTAATAGGCAGTCCACGGAAACCCGTCACTGCAGTGACTAACCCACCAATTTTAATAAAATTTCGACAGTATAACGTGGCTTTTATTTATTTATCCAGCCTGCATAGTAAAACCAACTTACATAAATTTCCCAATGCACTCACAAAATATAGCCACATATACTCATTTCTCATAAGCCATTCCTAGGAAAATATATATTTTTCAAGTCAATTTGCAGCCTCCAATTACTCAATTTCATAATCAATACAATATATTTTTATTTGTCACATTTATTCCTAAAACATCAAAAATCCCGTTTTAATCTCGTTCTCATTTCATAAAATACATAAAGGGCATTTAAAATAAACTCTAGATAATTTACAATAATAATAAGTTTACTCACCGTTTGTACAAACTAAAAGCTTTCTAAGCGCCCCGATCACTACTCGTCGGGTACGACTTCTTTGCCTTTTCCGGAAGGCTCTCCTCCTAGACACATTACAAAAATTTACACAATTCATCACATTGATGCTAAATCACTATATAATTAACTTAAATCCTATACTAATGCATGGTATGAAATGCAATAGCCTAAAACGGCTTAAACGCGGTATTAACCTATTTTTGGCACTTTGCCCGATAAATTGCTAACGCGCTCCATTTTAGCTCTAAATCATCCCATTCTCTCTCCAACATTTCTAACCATTAAATATCAGCCAATAACCTTCTAAAAACAACAAAATCAGCTCACTCCCTTCCTTGGAAAATTCGGCCAAAAATGGGACATTAACTCGGTTAATTTTCTACTTTGTTTTTCTATCACGTTTAATCGTTTTTCATCATTTTCTCTTCATTTCCCTTAGAATAAAATCAATTCATCATCATTGTACAGCATTGAGCATCCAGCCAAGAGTGGGTATTGTGAAAATTTAATGATTTCTTGCCCAATTTAATTTCTAAACACATTTAACTAACTAAAACTATCAATTTAACTAAAAATCAAAACCTAAAAATTTCAATTTCTCTCCCCTAGAATTTCGTCCAGCCCTTGATATCACTTTTTGATCTCTCTCCTCAAGCATGCTAAATGGAAATAAAGGCATAGGAAAGGTAGAAATCAAGCTAAAATCGAAAAATCTTACCGTTAGACGCGTAAACGGTCGAAAACCGCGAATTTCCCTTTGAATTTTCTTGTTTCTCTTTGGTTTTTCTTTTTTTCTTCCTTTCCTCTCTATTTCCTCTCTTGTTCTTCCTTATGGCCGGCCAGCACTTAAAATTTGGGTTTAAATGGGCTGACTTTTCATTAAAATAATATTATATCATTAAAAAATGCCACATGTCACTTTCCCATTGGCCCATTTTTAAAATTTCATCCATTTGTTTCCAAATTTTCACCATACACTTGTCTCATATATTCATAGCTTAGATAAAATTCTCAGACTCATCCAAAGTCTCGGTGGAGTAATTTTTGAAATTTACACTTTTGCCCCCGTAAAAGTCAAAAATTACATTTTTGCCCCAAAAATTGAAAAATTGCCCATAGACATATTTTTCATCCCTTATACTCATACCATTCTCCAATTTGTCAAATTTGATCTAAATTCTCTCAAAATCTCAAATTTTGTCCGTGGGTGGCAAAATTACGATTTTGCCCCTACACTCCAAAAATCACCAGAATTAAACTTTTTCACTTCCTATCATTAAATTATACTCCAAATAGTTAATCTTGGTCAAAAATTTCACTCCATGATCAAATTATTATCTTAGGTGGCAAAATGACGATTTTGCCCTTGAATATCAAAATTTCTAATTTTACCCCAAATGAACCCTCGAACTCCGAACAATCATTTTTAGTCATTCCTGGACTATAAAATATTAAATTTCATCCTACAATTCCTATTTGAACTAGTTCGAGGTTAAATCAATTTAAGTGTACCGTTAGGTACAATATCAGGTTTCGTCTATTCTTAGGTGCTTTTCTAGCGTAATAACATGCTACTCAATGCATGTATGTCATGACATGTATTTATAGGGTCGGGTTTTACAATTCTACCCCCCTTAAAATAAAATTTTGACCTCAAAATTTCACTTACCAGATTCGACAAATAGATGCGGGTATTGGTTCCTCATCTGATGCTCTACTTCCCATGTCATTTCCTCCATTCGAGCACTTTTCCACAACACTTTGACCATTGAAATACTCTTGTTTCTCAGTACTCGATCCTTTCGATCCAAGATACTCACAGGTTGTACCTCGAACTTCAAATCGTCATGCAACTCGATCGGAGGTGCTTCGAGGACGTGAGAGGGATCTGGTACATATTTCTTAAGCATGGAGACATGGAAAACGTTGTGGATCCGATCTAACTCCGGAGGTAATTCTAACCGATAAGCCACTGGTCCAATCCTTTCAATGATTCGGAATGGTCCAATATATCTCGGGTTGAGCTTTCCCCTCTTCGCAAATCGAATCACACCTTTCATTATCCAATAAAACACCATAATTTATCATGATAGTATAATCAATAAGATTTAATACTTCAAAGTATTCAAATTATTACCTTTCCAAGGAGAAACCTTAAGAAAAACTTTATCATCGATCTCAAACTCCAAGTCTTTTCTCCGTTTATCTGCATAGCTCTTCTGCCTATCCTGGGCTACCTTTAGCCTCTCTCGTATAACCTTGATCTTGTCATTAGTTAGCTCGATCAATTCCACACTCACTAACTTCCTTTCACCTACTTCATCCCAACAGAGCGGAGTTCGGCACTTCCTTCCATACAAAGCCTCGTATGGTGCCATCCCAATACTAGACTGAAAACTGTTATTATACGCGAACTCCACCAATGGCAAATGTCTGTCCCAACTCCCAATAAAGTCAATGACACAAGCCCGTAACATATCCTCCAAGGTCTGGATAGTCCTCTCTGACTGACCATCCGTCTGTGGGTGAAAAGCAGTGCTAAATTTCAATTTGGTTCCGAGAGCTTCTTGAAATTTCGGCCAGAATCGAGAAGTGAATCGAGGATCTCGGTCTGACACTATAGAAACGGGAACTCCATGTAGCCTCACAATCTCATCTATATAGAGCTGAGCCAGCTTCTCAATAGAGTATGTACTATGGACAGCTAAAAAGTGAGCGGACTTAGTCAACCGATCTACGATCACCCAGATCGCATCCTTTCCCCTCTGTGTCCGCGGCAATCCCAAAACAAAATCCATAGTTACATGCTCCCATTTCCACTCGGGAACAGGTAAAGACTGAAGTGTACCTGCTGGCCTCTGATGCTCCGCCTTAACTTGCTGACATACGAGACACTTTGCTACGAATTCTGCTACGTCTCGCTTCATACCCGGCCACCAATAATTCTCCCTGATAGTCCTATACATCTTGGTGCTTCCGGGATGTAATGCATAGGCAGATGAATGGGCTTCTTCCATGATCGCCTGTCTCAACTGGTTTCCCTCAGGAACACAAACTCGATCTTTAAACATCAAGACGTTATCCTCTCCAAATCTGAACTCACTAACTCCCCCATCGGTCAGTTTTTGAATTTCTTTTCTTAACTCATCATCAGACCTCTGAATGTCCTTGATCTGATTAAGTAACGAAGGTCGCACAATGAAGTTTGCCAATAAGGATCCATCCTCACCATTTCTCAACTGGACCCCAAGAGATTTCATCTCTATTAATGCTGGAAAATAACAACTCTGAAGTGCTGCTAAAGACGATGAAGACTTACGACTTAAGGCATCAGCTACAACGTTCGCCTTTCCCGGATGATAGTCTATCACCAAGTCATAATCTTTTATCAACTCCAACCATCGCCTTTGCCTCAAATTAAGCTCCTTTTGGGTGAGCAAATATTTTAAACTCTTGTGATCCGTAAATATCCGACAATGCTCACCATACAAGTAATGCCTCCAGATTTTTAAAGCAAACACCACTGCTGCTAACTCTAAATCATGGGTAGGGTAATTTGCTTCATGCCTCTTTAGCTGTCTAGAAGCATAAGCCACAACTTTTTCATCCTGCATCAATACGCACCCCAACCCCAACTTTGAGGCATCACTATATACTACAAATCCCTTACCATTAACAGGAAGTGTTAAAACGGGAGCGGAGGTTAACCGGTTCTTTAGCTCCTGAAATCGATTCTCACAAACATCATCCCACACAAACTTAACTCCCTTACGAGTTAGACGGGTCAAAGGAGCTGCTATTAAGGAAAACCCCTGAACAAACCTCCGATAATAACCGGCTAATCCGAGGAAACTACGAATCTCCGTCACTGTCTTAGGTTGCTCCCATTGTAAAATTGCCTCTACTTTCTTAGGATCAACATATATTCCAGTTCTCGATACTACGTGTCCCAAGAATACCACTTCCTGTAACCAAAACTCACACTTCGAAAACTTTGCATACAACTGTCTTTCCCTCAAAGTTTGTAATACTATACGCAAGTGGGCAGCGTGCTCATCATTATCTCTCGAGTAAACCAGTATGTCATCAATGAACACAATAACAAACTTGTCCAAGTAAGGGTGGAACACCCTATTCATGAGATCCATAAAAGCTGCCGGTGCGTTAGTTAACCCGAAAGGCATGACCAAGAACTCATAATGACCGTACCGAGTCCTGAACGCTGTCTTGGGTACATCCTGTTCTTTAATCCTCAACTGATGATACCCAGACCTTAGATCAACCTTGGAAAACACTGTAGCTCCCTGTAATTGATCGAAAAGATCATCAATCCTCGGTAACGGATACTTGTTCTTAATGGTCATTCTGTTAAGCTGTCGGTAATCGATACATAACCGAAGTGTACCGTCTTTCTTTTTCACAAATAAAACCGGTGCTCCCCATGGAGATATACTAGGGCGTATAAAACCCTTGTCCACCAACTCTTGCAATTGTACTTTCAACTCCTTCAACTCTGCCGGAGCCATTCTATATGGAGGGATAGAAATAGGTGCGGTACCCGAAAGTAAATCAATAGGGAACTCAAGCTCTCGATCAGGAGGCAGTCCTGGTAAATCATCAGGAAATACATTAGGAAACTCACTTACTATCGGGACATCCTCTAAGTTAGGTTCCCACTTTGAAGTATCGATCACGTATGCCAAATAAGTCGGATACCCTTTCTGCACTAATTTCGAAGCTTTGATGGCCGAGATTACACAGGACGGTAATACTCGACGTTTCCCTACAAACACAATCTCTGCTCCCTCCGAATTTCGAAGAACAACTTCCTTTCGAAAACAATCCACGTTCGCCCGATGTGCAGTTAACTAGTCCATACCCAATATTAGATCAAAATTCAGGATCTCTAGAGGAATTAAGTCACCCCTAAATTCTTCATCGCCTACCCTTACCCCACAGTCTCTATAACAACTGTTTCTAACTAGCTTTTCTTCTAAAGGGGTGTGAATTACAATTTCTTCCTCTAATGGTGACAAGTTTCTATCAGCAATTGTTGCAAATGTGGTGCTCACATAAGACCTATCTGAGCCAGAATCTATCAAAACATAAGCATCTTTATCAAATAAAGACATAGTACCTATCACTGCTCCAGGTCAGACCTGTGTCTCATCTTCCGTCACAGCGAAAATTCTTGTCGAGGTACGAGTCTATGGTCTCGAAGGTGGATGTGCCGGGGTATTACTCTCCACACCGGACCGTATGGCCACTCCCTGTCTCTGTGGCAACCCAAAAGAATCTCTCCTCTGCATATCAGTGTGAGTTGGTGAAGATGATGCAACTACCATGGCTCATCCTAACCATGGGCAATTACTCTTAATATGACCCGTCTGTCCACATTGGAAACATCTTGTTGGCCCTCTACATAGCCCACTATGATAATTCCCACAATTTCTGCATCTGTCAGAACCTCCGAAACTCTTCCCAAAACCAGTCATAGCAGATCTGCTAAACCTCGAAGGTCTCTGTTGTGATAGTGGAAATGAAAGTCGAGGAGATGTCACGGAAACAGAAGTAGTGCTCCCTGAAGTCGCTGAGTCCTTGCCTCTTTTTACTAGCTGACTAGAAGACATACCAAGATTCCTCCTTTTTACAAACTCAGTCTGAATCCTTCTATTCTCAGTCGCAAGCTTCTCAGCTCGTAAAGCCATCTGTACCACCTCCTTATGTGGCTCCCTACCAGTCACTATCATTCGCTCTCTAATCTCATTACGGAGCCCTTCCTCAAAATAACTAGCCTGATCCTGCTCAGATTTCACCAGATCCGGTACATATAACATCAACTTGTTAAAACGAGTCTCGTACTCCTCTACAGTTAGATTTCCCTATTTCAAACTCAAAAATTCTCTCTTCCTTTCTTTCTGATGAAAATAAGTGAAATATTGACCATCGAATTTCCTGAGAAAATCAGACCACGTCTGAGGAGTAGTGGAATGGGACTTCACTAAATTCCACCAAGTACGAGCCCTCTTCTCTAATAATCTCGTAGCCACCATCAGCTTCATGTCGTCGTCTAATCTCATATTAGAGAGAGTCTCTGAAACCTGATTAATCCAGTCCTTTGCCACAGTGGCATCCAACTCACCCGTGAAAGACACACAACCAAGCTGTCTAGCCTCCTTTAGCTTCTTGAAAATGGATACATCTTGTACCGGTGGTGAAACTAAAGGAGTAACTGGTGGTACTATAGGTGGAACTTGACCAGTCGAAGCTCCACCAGCCATTACGGTAAAGAAAGCTGTCAATGCCTGTGCTGCCTCAGTAGGCATGGTGGGAATACCAGTAGGTGGTGGAGGAGGTGGAGGATGTGGAGGACTATCGGCCTGCTCAGCAGCAGGTGCTGCCCGAATGGTAGACGCAGCCGATTCTTCCCCTACTACATCTAGTTGACGACGTTGGGAACGACCTTTTTCCCTCCCAACCGATCTAGTGAGAGGTGGGCGTCCACGTCGAGGAGGCATAATAATCTATAAAAGAAAACGAGCAAGCTTAGGGAACTATAGGCTCTATATGAAAATGCATGCATTCTATTCAACCTAACCTAACTTAATCCGGGGCCGCACTGATACTGTAAATTTTTAAAACCACTTTAAAACCAAAAACTCTTATCTTTAAAACCAAAAGCTCTTATCTTTAAAACCAAAAGCTCTGATACCAATAGAATTGTCACGACCCGGAACCTCCCTCAGGCCCATGACAATCGCTGCGACGTCCCGATTGACACTCATTATTCGGAATGCCAACCGGAACCCCGTAAGGCTTACATATCAGTTTCTTTTCTTTCCTGTGAGCAATCATTGTTAAATATCGAGTTTTTAGAGAATATATACTATTTTAGATCAAAAACAATCAAAATAAAATTTTCGCCACACAGAGATATTTTGGTCATTTTTTTTTCAAAAATTTCAAAACTGGTTAAAACGTAATATACAAGTACAAAACACATAATTCATATTCAAAATGAGTTTAAAAGTCTAAAATCTTCATTTAAAACGAAATTACGGTTATTTGAATATAATAAGAAAATAAAAGAAATATTAAGAAAAATATTCTATTTTCTTATAAAACAATATTTATAGAGTTATACGTGAATAATTTTTATAGCGTAAAAGCTAAATAAATTTATACATATTGAAATACAGTAAGCTAAAATATTTAATTTAATTTACAATAACAAGAGGGCCCCCGAATAAACAAAAGTAAAGAGGACTGTGAACCTACGGTTTGGAAAATGCAGATCCAATGGTAGTCCTCGATGAGATCAGTTATCTACAGTCTATATTGAACCTGAAATGGGTGGAAAGGAGGCTGGTGAGATTATAAAATCCCAATGAGTAAACAGACATTATCATAAATATCTAAAGGCGAGTAAAATGGAGGCAAGTTTAAACAACAAATTTCAACCCATTTCATAATGTTTTCAATTTGTTTTTTAAACCATAAAATATTTGTAATTTACCAAAACAGTTGTTAAGGCTTATGTCTTTTATTAAAACAAGGCTCAAGCCAAAACTAATTATCGAGGATACCTTGGCCGAGGCATCTAACCGAGTCTACCAAGGATGTTAAAATATTCACACGTGAAACACATTTTTATTTTTAAAACTAGTCATTCCTTGACGTTGGCCGAGTTACACATTCACGTGGGGGTTCGACGTGAAGTGAGCTCTAATACCACCTCGGGAGTTACCCTCCTCGCCTCTACAACCGGAGTAACTATATAACTGGGTTTATCGTGCCCCTCTAATAGGCAGTCCACAAAAACCCATCACTGTAGTGACTAACCCACCAATTTTAATAAAATTTCGACAGTATAACGTGGCTTTTATTTATTTATCCAGCCTGCATAGTAAAA